>NW_027259243.1:12500-17500 GCF_045791955.1 Oncorhynchus clarkii lewisi | reverse complement strand
TTTGTCACATACACATGGTTAGCAGATGTTAATGCGAGTGTAGCGAAATGCTTGTGCTTCTAGTTCCGACAATGCAGTAATAACCAACAAGTAATCTAAATAACAATTCCAAAACTACTGTCTTGTACACAGTTTAAGGGGATAAAGAATATGTACATAAGGATATATGAATGAGTGATGGTACAGAGCAGCATAGGCAAGATACAGTAGATGGTATCGAGTACAGTATATACATATGAGATGAGTATGTAAACAAAGTGGCATAGTTAAAGTGGCTAGTGATACATGTATTACATAAGGATACAGTCGATGATATAGAGTACAGTATATACGTATGCATATGAGATGAATAATGTAGGGTAAGTAACATTATATAAGGTAGCATTGTTTAAAGTGGCTAGTGATATATTTACATCATTTCCCATCAATTCCCATTATTAAAGTGGCTGGAGTTGAGTCAGTGTCAGTGTGTTGGCAGCAGCCACTCAATGTTAGTGGTGGCTGTTTAACAGTCTGATGGCCTTGAGATAGAAGCTGTTTTTCAGTCTCTCGGTCCCAGCTTTGATGCACCTGTACTGACCTCGCCTTCTGGATGATAGCGGGGTGAACAGGCAGTGGCTCGGGTGGTTGATGTCCTTGATGATCTTTATGGCCTTCCTGTGACATCGGGTGGTGTAGGTGTCCTGGAGGGCAGGTAGTTTGCCCCCGGTGATGCGTTGAGCAGACCTCACTACCCTCTGGAGAGCCTTACGGTTGAGGGCGGAGCAGTTGCCGTACCAGGCTGTGATACAGCCCGCCAGGATGCTCTCGATTGTGCATCTGTAGAAGTTTGTGAGTGCTTTTGGTGACAAGCCGAATTTCTTCAGCCTCCTGAGGTTAAAGAGGCGCTGCTGCGCCTTCTTCACAATGCTGTCTGTGTGAGTGGACCAATTCAGTTTGTCTGTGATGTGTATGCCGAGGAACTTAAAACTTGCTACCCTCTCCACTACTGTTCCATCGATGTGGATAGGGGGGTGTTCCCTCTGCTGTTTCCTGAAGTCCACAATCATCTCCTTAGTTTTGTTGACGTTGAGTGTGAGGTTATTTTCCTGACACCACACTCCGAGGGCCCTCACCTCCTCCCTGTAGGCCGTCTCGTCGTTGTTGGTAATCAAGCCTACCACTGTTGTGTCGTCCGCAAACTTGATGATTGAGTTGGAGGCGTGCGTGGCCACGCAGTCGTGGGTGAACAGGGAGTACAGGAGAGGGCTCAGAACGCACCCTTGTGGGGCCCCAGTGTTGAGGATCAGCGGGGAGGAGATGTTGTTGCCTACCCTCACCACCTGGGGGCGGCCCGTCAGGAAGTCCAGTACCCAGTTGCACAGGGCGGGGTCGAGACCCAGGGTCTCGAGCTTGATGACGAGCTTGGAGGGTACTATGGTGTTGAATGCCGAGCTGTAGTCAATGAACAGCATTCTCACATAGGTATTCCTCTTGTCCAGATGGGTTAGGGCGGTGTGCAGTGTGGTTGAGATTGCATCGTCTGTGGACCTATTTGGGCGGTAAGCAAATTGGAGTGGGTCTAGGGTGTCAGGTAGGGTGGAGGTGATATGGTCCTTGACTAGTCTCTCAAAGCACTTTAGGATGACGGAAGTGAGTGCTACGGGGCGGTAGTCGTTTAGCTCAGTTACCTTAGCTTTCTTGGGAACAGGAACAATGGTGGCCCTCTTGAAGCATGTGGGAACAGCAGACTGGTATAGGGATTGATTGAATATGTCCGTAAACACACCGGCCAGCTGGTCTGCGCATGCTCTGAGGGCGCGCTGGGGATGCCGTCTGGGCCTGCAGCCTTGCGAGGGTTAACACGTTTAAATGTCTTACTCACCTCGGCTGCAGTGAAGGAGAGACCGCATGTTTTCGTTGCAGGCCGTGTCAGTGGCACTGTATTGTCCTCAAAGCGGGCAAAAAAGTTATTTAGTCTGCCTGGGAGCAGGACATCCTGGTCCGTGACTGGGCTGGATTTCTTCCTGTAGTCCGTGATTGACTGTAGACCCTGCCACATGCCTCTTGTGTCTGAGCCGTTGAATTGAGATTCTACTTTGTCTCTGTACTGACGCTTAGCTTGTTTGATAGCCTTGCGGAGGGAATAGCTGCACTGTTTGTATTCGGTCATGTTACCAGACACCTTGCCCTGATTAAAAGCAGTGGTTCGCGCTTTCAGTTTCACGCGAATGCTGCCATCAATCCACGGTTTCTGGTTAGGGAATGTTTTAATCATTGCTATGGGAACGACATCTTCAACGCACGTTCTAATGAACTCGCACACCGAATCAGCGTATTCGTCAATGTTGTTGTCTGACGCAATACGAAACATGTCCCAGTCCACGTGGTGGAAGCAGTCTTGGAGTGTGGAGTCAGCTTGGTCGGACCAGCATTGGACAGACCTCAGAGTGGGAGCCTCTTGTTTTAGTTTCTGTCTGTAGGCAGGGATCAACAAAATGGAGTCGTGGTCAGCTTTTCCGAAAGGGGGGCGGGGCAGGGCCTTATATGCGTCGCGGAAGTTAGAGTAACAATGATCCAAGGTCTTTCCACCCCTGGTTGCGCAATTGATATGCTGATAAAATTTAGGGAGTCTTGTTTTCAGATTAGCCTTGTTAAAATCCCCAGCTACAATGAATGCAGCCTCCGGATAAATGGTTTCCAGTTTGCAAAGAGTCAAATAAAGTTCATTCAGAGCCATCGATGTGTCTGCTTGGGGGGGGATATATACGGCTGTGATTATAATCGAAGAGAATTCTCTTGGTAGATAATGCGGTCTACATTTGATTGTGAGGAATTCTAAATCAGGTGAACAGAAGGATTTTAGTTCCTGTATGTTTCTTTCATCACACCATGTCACGTTAGTCATAAGGCATACGCCCCCGCCCCTCTTCTTACCAGAAAGATGTTTGTTTCTGTCTGTACGATGCGTGGAGAAACCCGTTGGCTGCACCGCCTCGGATAGCGTCTCTCCAGTGAGCCACGTTTCTGTGAAGCAAAGAACGTTACAGTCTCTGATGTCCCTCTGGAATGCTACCCTTGCTCGGATTTCATCAACCTTGTTGTCAAGAGACTGGACATTGGCAAGAAGAATGCTAGGGAGTGGTGCACGGTGTGCCCGTCTCCGGAGTCTGACCAGAAGACCGCCTCGTTTCCCTCTTTTTCGGAGTTGTTTTTTTGGGTCGCTGCATGGAATCCACTCCGTTGTCCTGTTTGTAAGGCAGAACACAGGATCCGCGTCGCAAAAAACATATTCTTGGTCGTACTGATGGTGAGTTGATGCTGATCTTATATTCAGTAGTTCTTCTCGACTGTATGTAATGAAACCTAAGATGACCTGGGGTACTAATGTAAGAAATAACACGTAAAAAAACAAAAAACTGCATAGTTTCCTAGGAACGCGAAGCGAGGCGGCCATCTCTGTCGGCACCGGAAGTTATCCCCTATCCAAACGCCTCTACCAACTCTCAGAACCCCTGGAGAAAGTGTCACTATATTTTCTTCTGTCCTCCTCCTCATCCTCCTCCTCCTCCTCCTTCTCCTCCTCCTCATCATCCCTCCATCTCTATCTATCCATTCCCTTCTTCTCTCCGAGCCACACATCAGAGTCTGTGGGTTGGAGTGGGAGGGGAGGGGGGGGGGGGGTATTAAATTAGCGCCGTGGCCTCCCCTGCGGCGGTGGGAGAACGAGATGACTAATGTCTTCATTTGAGTTTAATTACTGGGCCTCTGTCGAATCCCCCGCCTACCCTACAATGTTCTGTTACACCTCTCCATTCTCCCATCAACACAGGGCTGTTATGAGCTCATGAGCCCCCACGCCAAATAAGGAGTCTGAGTCCGTTATTGAAATGGTGTTGTATTGAGGGGTTCCATGATATTAAGTGATGCAGTTTATTAGTGTACCTAATACGTCTTGATGGATTCATTTTTAGCCCGTTTTTTTGTTTGTTTTGTTGTTGTGTTGGGTTGTGCAGTTTTGTAGGCTTTGATTGTAGGATTTGTCCTTGTTTATGTGGCTGTTACACTACACATTTGAATATTGCGCGAAGCGAGTAAAATACTATTGAGTATAACCTTTTTAATGGAACAACACTGTACACTGTTAGGGAAAAAAGAGGTAGTCAATGGCAACGTAAAGGGGTATAAACTCCACTGTACACTGTTAGGGGAAAAAAAGGTAGTCAATGGCAACGTAAAGGGGTATAAACTCCACTGTACACTGTTAGGGAAAAAAGAGGTAGTCAATGGCAACGTAAAGGGGTATAAACTCCACTGTAGTGGTACCCTGTCCATTACACCATTAGTTAAAGGTACTGTACATAATTGAAGCCTTGCAGTCCGTACCTCAAAAGTGGCAAAAGTTTTGCTTTTTTTAGGGCACAACCACAGTGACTTTTATTCCTTTTAAGATAATAAAATTTTTAAAAAAATGTATCTTCTCTACATAGCTGCATGAATATGTTTTGAGTAGGGAGGTGTAAATAGAAATTAATTTGACTAAATGATATAATTACTCCTGTCTATACAGAAAATATCGAAAATCCTTCAGAATACTTCCTCAGAGAGCATGACTCAGCCACAGACGATGTTTAGCTTCTCTTAACGCTGTGGATTGTTTCAAAAACCTTTTTAAAGCGTGTAGGTCTACATGCCTAGTTGGGAAGCCTGCGATTTGGACAGTGCGCGTGGTAATGGGCCTAGCTGATTATTGAGATACGTCTGTCAGTAGAAAAGCGTCTAAAATATGTGTGACTATAATGTGTCTTCAGTATCATTTTGAAATGTTGAGACGAGGAACGGGATGGGGTGGTGAAGATATTGGCTCTTCTCTCTCCAGAAAAAAGCTGAGCTGTCTCCCACCAATTCTTCCGCATTCATACGTTTATTGTCTTAATTGTTTGCCCTTTGATTGTTTATTGTTGATAAATTCCCCCGTTACACATGTCACCAGTAGTAAAAAGAACCAATTAATCCCCGTC
>NW_027259243.1:2500-7500 GCF_045791955.1 Oncorhynchus clarkii lewisi | reverse complement strand
CTGCCTGTTCAGGGGCAGAATGACAGATTTTGTACCTTGTCAGCTCGGGGATTTGAACTTGCAACCTTTCGGTTACTAGTCCAATGCTCTAACCACTAGGCTACCCCCCACCCCACTGTGCACCCCCCCCCCCCCCCCTCATAGAATTCAAAATAATGTTTACACCCACAAATAACAATAACTGTAGTGACCAATGATTCGGTAGCGACCCTGGGTTTATAAACGTCGACATCGACTTCATCACTTCCGCATGCTTTGATGTCAGAGTCGATGTCACGCAGGGCTACTGACCAGAAGGCTGAGGGTTCCCCATGTTTTGTAACAGATTTCTCTTTACGTTCATCAAATGGCTGCTGCACAGTTTGGATGCTGGAATTATATTCTCGGGTGGAACGCGCGCGGGTAGCCTACAGGATATATTTTTTTAAGCAGCCTAATCAGATTAAAACATTGTGACCGCCTGGTTGTGTTCATGCCACATATAAAAGGTAACACATTTTTAAAGGTACATTTCAGGTATATTGAAACATTAGGCTCTAAACACATGAAGCATGAAGCCGCTGGGATTGGAGAGAACAGGCGTGTTAAGCTTTCCTGAATAACCGGGTCTGCTGGGAGCATATGTGGCCACATTATTATAGGATGACTTGGGAGAACGATGATCTGCAACAGAGTACATCTCCGTATCAGAAGTAATAAAAATACATCCAGACTGGCTTGCTACTCTGCCTTTCTAGACCTTTCTAAATGGAATTCGTTTTTTTTTTCACCCGTTATTCAAATCACATTTTCACTGCAGCCAAGAGTATCATTTTGTATTCACTTGAAAACAATAATGCATTTAATCATTGTATTGAGGTGTTGTAGGCTAGTCTAGGGAAGGATGTTTGTACTGTCCCTCAACAAGATTAATTCATTAATGTTTTGAGCCTCGTGTCTTCACTGTTCTTTCATGCTCAATGATGCACCTGGCCTCTTTCATGCCTATCAGCTATTCCTATTGGTTCTTGTGGATTCATATTGAACATTGGCGCAGCTTTGAATTTATGTGTGGGATGGTAGCCTATTGGAGATCTGGACAATTGATCCACCTACCACTGTTGGCACTATGAATGGTGGATAGACAGACAGACTGGTAGACTATATTGTCACTATGAATGGTGGATAGACAGACAGACTGGTAGACTATATTGTCACTGTGAATGGTGGATAGACAGACAGACTGGTAGACTATATTGTCGCTATGAATGGTGGATAAACAGACAGACTGGTAGACTATATTGTCACTGTGAATGGTGGATAGACAGACAGACTGGTAGACTATATTGTCGCTATGAATGGTGGATAGACAGACAGACTGGTAGACTATATTGTCACTGTGAATGGTGGATAGACAGACAGACTGGTAGACTATATTGTCACTGTGAATGGTGGATAGACAGTTAGACTGGTAGACTATATTGTCACTATGAATGGTGGATAGACAGACAGACTGGTAGACTATATTGTCACTGTGAATGGTGGATAGACAGTTAGACTGGTAGACTATATTGTCACTATGAATGGTGGATAGACAGACAGACTGGTAGACTATATTGTCACTGTGAATGGTGGATAGACAGTTAGACTGGTAGACTACACTGAGGTTACCAAATATTAGGAACACCTTCCTCATATTGAGTTGCACCCTAAGAACTCCCATTTTACTCTCCAACCTATTTCCTTGTCTTCACATGTCACAAGCGAACATCCCTAATAACCATTACTCATCGTTAAGGTGTACCCATACTGCCCTACGAATGCAGGCCAACAGAGGGAACCCTGGGAAATGTAGGCCAACAGAGGGAACCCAGGGCCAACAGAGGGAACCCTGGGAAATGTAGGCCAACAGAGGGAACCCTGGGCCAAGTAAGGGAACTTTGAGAAATGTAGGCCAACAGAGGGAACCCTGGGAAATGTAGGGCAACAGAGGGAACCCTGGGAAATGTAGGCCAACAGAGGGAACCCAGGGCCAAATAAGGGAACTTTGAGAAATGTAGGCCAACAGAGGAAAGCCAGAGAGTCCAGCATGCTCTCAGAGGCTGGGTTTGTCCTGCTTCTAAGGGGCGGCGACAGCAGCAACTTGGCATGGACACACTCATTTATGTGTCTCTCTCTTTCACTCTCTCTGTCCGGAGGAGATTTCCCCTGTGCCATGTTTGCACTTAGAATTATATGCGTCAGCTACACTGAATTGGACAAATGTGTCAGGAGATCTCCCCCCTGTCGAAGCCAACACAGGTACACACACACACACACACACACACACGCACACACACACACACACACACACACACACACACACACACACAGAGGCCTTCTGTCGCTCTCCATTCTGCCTGTCCTCATCGCCCCTAGTGACAGAGTGGTATCTTAGACATAGTGAGAGTGTTTGAGAGCCAGGTGGGCTGTTTGTCTGTGTGTGTGTGTGTGGTGTGTGTGCGTGCGTGCGTGCGTGTGTGTATAAACCTCCTGCTTGGTCCGTGCTCTAAGTCTGCTGTTCTCCACAGCAACAACATCTCTAATGTCCACCATGGGAAAACATAGCTATTATTTTCACTTTTCTTCTATAGGCTGTTTTCTGTGCAAAACAACTGTCTGGATGGGAATATGTCTTTCTGAACCTAATCTACACTACTACTGTCTGGATGGGAATATGTCTTTCTGAACCTAATCTACACTACTACTGTCTGAATGGGAATATGTCTTTCTGAACCTAATCTACACTACTACTGTCTGGATGGGAATATGTCTTTCTGAACCTAATCTACACTACTACTGTCTGAATGGGAATATGTCTTTCTGAACCTAATCTACACTACTACTGTCTGGATGGGAATATGTCTTTCTGAACCTAATCTACACTACTACTGTCTGGATGGGAATATGTCTTTCTGAACCTAATCTACACTACTACTGTCTGAATGGGAATATGTCTTTCTGAACCTAATCTACACTACTACTGTCTGGATGGGAATATGTCTTTCTGAACCTAATCTACACTACTACTGTCTGAATGGGAATATGTCTTTCTGAACCTAATCTACACTACTACTGTCTGGATGGGAATATGGCTTTCTGAACCTAATCTACACTACTACTGTCTGAATGGGAATATGTCTTTCTGAACCTAATCTACACTACTACTGTCTGAATGGGAATATGTCTTTCTGAACCTAATCTACACTACTACTGTCTGAATGGGAATATGTCTTTCTGAACCTAATCTACACTACTACTGTCTGGATGGGAATATGTCTTTCTGAACCTAATCTACACTACTACTGTCTGAATGGGAATATGTCTTTCTGAACCTAATCTACACTACTACTGTCTGAATGGGAATATGTCTTTCTGAACCTAATCTACACTACTACTGTCTGAATGGGAATATGTCTTTCTGAACCTAATCTACACTACTACTGTTTGAATGGGAATATGTCTTTCTGAACCTAATCTACACTACTACTGTCTGGATGGGAATATGTCTATATGAACCTAATCTACACTACTACTGTCTGGATGGGAATATGTCTTTCTGAACCTAATCTACACTACTACTGTCTGGATGGGAATATGTCTTTCTGAACCTAATCTACACTACTACTGTCTGAATGGGAATATGTCTTTCTGAACCTAATCTACACTACTACTATCTGAATGGGAATATGTCTTTCTGAACCTAATCTACACTACTACTGTCTGAATGGGAATATGTCTTTCTGAACCTAATCTACACTACTACTGTCTGGATGGGAATATGTCTTTCTGAACCTAATCTACACTACTACTGTCTGAATGGGAATATGTCTTTCTGAACCTAATCTACACTACTACTGTCTGAATGGGAATATGTCTTTCTGAACCTAATCTACACTACTACTGTCTGAATGGGAATATGTCTTTCTGAACCTAATCTACACTACTACTGTCTGAATGGGAATATGTCTTTCTGAACCTAATCTACACTACTACTGTCTGGATGGGAATATGTCTTTCTGAACCTAATCTACACTACTACTGTCTGAATGGGAATATGTCTTTCTGAACCTAATCTACACTACTGTCTGGATGGGAATATGTCTTTCTGAACCTAATCTACACTACTACTGTCTGAATGGGAATATGTCTTTCTGAACCTAATCTACACTACTACTGTCTGGATGGGAATATGTCTTTCTGAACCTAATCTACACTACTACTGTCTGACTGGGAATATGTCTTTCTGAACCTAATCTACACTACTACTGTCTGAATGGGAATATGTCTTTCTGAACCTAATCTACACTACTACTGTCTGGATGGGAATATGTCTTTCTGAACCTAATCTACACTACTACTGTCTGAATGGGAATATGTCTATCTGAACCTAATCTACACTACTACTGTCTGAATGGGAATATGTCTTTCTGAACCTAATCTACACTACTACTGATTGTTCCAAATGATTACTGGTACTAGGACCTTTGACCTTGTGAACAGGAAACGTAATGTTTACTGTATATGTATTCATTATTTATGGAATGTGTATTGTTCATTTGTCCTTTTGTAGGTTGTGGACCTGTACTGGGGGATGGACCCAGAGGAGTGGGACAGTCCAGACCTGCAGCGTCTCAGGATGAAGTTACTAGAGGACTGTCTCCAGACGTCCGCAGGCCCATGTTTTGTTGTGGGTATTATGACACGTAAATTATTCTTTATAAGCCTTCATAACCATCCTGTTCATTACACAACGCTGAGATGTTAATTTGACTGTTTTGAATTTGTGTTGTAACACGGTAGTTTGTTGACTAGATGGATGTTCCTTCTTCTCTCTGGCTGTATGTCCAGTCACCCATCCACCCATCCATCCACCCATCCATCCATCCATCCATCCACCCATCCATCCATCCACCCATCCATCCACCCATCCATCCATCCATCCATGCATCCATCCACCCATCCACCCATCCATCCATCCA
>NW_027259242.1:12500-36711 GCF_045791955.1 Oncorhynchus clarkii lewisi | reverse complement strand
AAAGTACAGTACAGTACAGCAGAAAAGAGAAGAGATGAGCAGAGTAGAGCAGAGTAGAGTAGAGTAGAGCAGAGCAGAGTAGAGAAGAGAAGAGCAGAGTACAGTACAGCAGAAAAGAGAAGAGATGAGCAGAGTAGAGCAGTACAGCAGAAAAGAGAAGAGATGAGCAGAGTAGAGCAGAGTAGAGTAGAGTAGAGTAAAGCAGAGCAGAGTAGAGTAGAGTAGAGTAGAGCAGAGCAGAGTAGAGTAGAGTAGAGTAGAGCAGAGCAGAGTAGAGTAGAGTAGAGAAGAGTAGATTAGAGAAGAGTAGAGAAGAGTAGATTAGAGAAGAGTAGAGCAGAGAAGAGATGAGCAGAGTAGAGTAG
The DNA here is from genome assembly GCF_045791955.1 of Oncorhynchus clarkii lewisi. NCBI lineage: Eukaryota > Metazoa > Chordata > Actinopteri > Salmoniformes > Salmonidae > Oncorhynchus > Oncorhynchus clarkii. The sequence continues at coordinate 36,346 of NW_027259242.1, read as the reverse complement.
AGTAGAGTAGAGTAGAGAAGAGCAGAGTACAGCAGAGTAGATTAGAGTAGAGTACAGTCGAGTAGAGCAGAGTAGAGCAGAGTACATTAGAGTACAGTAGAGTAGAGCAGAGTAGAGTACAGTCGAGTAGAGCAGAGTAGAGCAGAGTACATTAGAGTACAGTAGAGTAGAGAAGAGCAGAGTACAGTACAGCAGAAAAGAGAAGAAATGAGCAGAGTAGAGCAGAGTAGAGTAGAGTAGACCAGAGCAGAGCAGAGTAGAGAAGAGAAGAGCAGAGTAGAGTAGAGTAGAGTAGAGTAGAGCAGAGTAGAGTAGAGTAGAGTAGATTAGAGAAGAGTAGATTAGAGAAGAGTAGAGTAGAGTACAGCAAAGTAGAGAAGAGCAGAGTACAGCAGAGTAGAGCAGAGTAGAGTACAGTCGAGTAGAGCAGATTACATTAGAGTACAGTAGAGTAGAGTAGAGTAGAGCAGAGCAGAGTAGAGCAGAGCAGAGCAAAGTACAGTATAGCAGAATAGAAAAGAGTCGAGCAGAGTAGAGCAGAGCAAAGTACAGCATAGCAGAATAGAGCAGAGTGGAGCACTGTAAAGCAGAGCAGAGTAGAGCATAGTAGAGCAGGCTGTGTAAATGTTTGATTACTGAAAACACCACTCCTACGCACTCTACTTAAACACACTGCAGTGACACACATGGTCTACCTAAACACACACACACGCACGCACGCACGCACGCACACACACACACACACACACACACACACACAACACACACACACACACACACACACTAACTTCCCATGCCGTTTCCTACTGTTAGTGTATTTATTTACTCTCCTAATCATGCTGTTCCATGACTCCTGGGACTTGCAGTGAGGCGTACCCACATTAACATATAATGCCATTTAAACCACAGCAGGCCAGTGGAGATGAGGACAGGGGGCAGAGGAACACCTAACCTTACAGACAGCTTAATGTGAACACTACCTCTAATTACAAATCTATTCTAATTTATATAACCCTCTGGCCTAAGAATGTAGTGGGGATTAAACTCAGATAATGATGTAGTTCCAACTCTAAGTCTGAGATATACACTGAGTGTACAAAACATTAAGGACACCTTCCTAATATTGAGTTGCAACCACCCCCCCCCCCCCCCCCCCCAGCTTTGACCGGGATTCACTTGTCACTTGTCTATGTCATGGAAAGAGCACGTGTCCGTAATGTTTTTTCCAGACGGTGTATATATCCATACAGTTGACCCATGTCCTGATAAATGTATGTCAGAAAAATCCAAACTCACAAGTCCCAAACCAAATACATTATTGTGTCGCAGCTCCATTTCAGTGCTGCATTCATCAAGACCGGACTGTACTTCATGTCATAGTGAATATGTGATATATGACAGAAGAATACATGATTCCTCTAACTCTGGCACTGTTCTTCAACCTGATTGGCAGGTGGGAGCCACTCAATCACCTCTGGTCAACCAGCATGTAGGTCACAAACCTGCCAGTCAGCAGGCTGATTTCACAAGATGGAGGTATGGCTGTTGGGACTAGTGGTCTCTCGGCAGATCACACAAACAAATTTCACACACACAAAGGATGAACAACTTTAATAAACAAATATTGCACACACACACGCACACACACACACACACACACTGAAGCCAGAGGAAATAGGTTTTTAATTACATTGTGACTGATGACTTGGCTGAATAATAAGCCAAAGGTTGCTAACAGGCTTCACACTATAAACACGGTGAGACAGAGCATCTGTCCATCCCTCTCTTATTGAAGTCACTGTGATCCCTAAACTGACTTCTGGGTGTATTTGTGTTGCCCGCCTTCCATTAACCCTGTCATACTGTCTCCTTCGCCTATGACATACAGACTGTGATTGTAAATTCTTTCAACTTGTTTTGTAATGTTAATTTTCTATGTGCTGACCTGAACAAGAAGACGCACCCACTCAAGCGGACAATAAAGGTATTGTATTAATCTGCAATGAAGCTAAGGAACTCTCTAATCAACAGAAATGGAAACTATTACAAAGCCATTTAAGATTGCTATCTTCACCAGAGGGACATTGAGACAGATATATTCAAAATGGCCGCATGTGACTATGCAGAAATAGCGCATAGCTAGCACTCACATTGTCGAGTGTTTAAGAGCAATTTCCCTGTTCCAACCGTGTGATTAACAAATAGTGGGAGGTTGTCTTTTTGTAACGTGTGCACTGGGAGTCAGGAAGCAAGTTCAGGGAGTGAATCATTTAATTAATAAATTAAACATAATACAAACCAAGAAACATGAACAACGCACAGACAGGAAACTTACACGGAAGCAATAATGCCTGGGGAAGGAACCAAAGGGAGTGACATATATAGGGAGGTGATGGAGTCCAGGTGAGGCTGATGACGCTGGTGCGCGTAACGATGGTGACAGGTGTGCGCCATAAGGAGCAGCCTGGTGACCAAGAGGCCAGAGAGGGAGCATGCGTGACACTTTTATTAAGCCGTAATGCATGATGGCAAGGTAGCCCCCCACCAAGGTAAAAAGGCTCAAAGTAGGACAGGAGAGGAGATATTTATGCATTTCATTTTCAATAAATTAACTTTGTCATTATGGGGTATTGTGTGTAGTTGGTGAGAAAAAACAAATTCATCCATTTTGAATTCAGGCTGTAACAACAAAATGTGGAATAAGAACAGGGGTATGAATACTTTCTGAAGGCTACTGTTCACATTCAGATAGAAAGGGTTGAACAGAGTGTGAAATATACCTGAAAACCGACGCCTGTCAATGGATGGGAATGTGTGGGTACATCATTTTGGTTTATCAAGGCTGGAAACAAGTACTGTCCATGAAGGCTTGACAAATAGCCAATGACAGATGAAAGGCACAATGCCGCACAAACACATAAAGAAATTCACACGAACACTCTCAACTTCTTCTCTCCTATACCATACCCCCCTACAGGAAAAAATCCAAAGGGGTTCCCAATGAAACTTTCCTTTCTAATCCACCCTAGACAGAGCAGCTAGAAAACCAATGTTTTAATTTATTTATCTACACTGTCACAAATGTCCCCATTTGTCAAAATTACAACTCAGAATTGTTATGATAATTTGGGTTTTATGAAAGCCTATAAAGCATTATGTTGAATTTCGCAATAAAATGTCACTTTTGCTTAACTTGAAGATAAGTCTTCCTCTCGTTCTCTCTCTTTCTGTACTCTGAAAGCAGCCTCTCCTCTCCATCTCTGCCACCCTGTTAAGACTAGTTTACAGTTGGTCTATCAACATGTCTGTAGACAGTTGTCACAGTGACATCATGAATATTCTACAGTTGTCCTCTGCATTACATCAGCAGCCCGGTGCTCCAAATAGTATACTTGCCCTATTTGAACACCAATAAACTAATCCGTTTAAAAATGAATTTAGTAAATGTCAAACTAGCGAGCCAGGCAACTAAAAGCAACTTTCAAAACAATGTTTTGGTTTAATGCTAGCTAGTTAGCTAGCTAGCTGGCTAGCCAGTTCAAATCATGACCAGTATAGCTGACAATGCCTTAACTTTAGTTATTTTTTATTCATTATTACAGGAAAATAAACGCACCACAACAACATTATTTACAATGTAATGATGGCGAGCTTACAGAAAACAGCTTAGGGTTGTGAGTGTGACAGAATACAAGTGGGTAATTATATCTGATCATTTTAGAACTCCTGCACTGTCTTGTCACAGACGGATATGGTATTGTTGCTGTAGCAGCCCAGTAACCACGACAACGGTCGATGTGACAGTCGCAGAGACATACAATGTTTTAATGTCTGTGCAACAAAGAAGCCGACAGTTGCAGCGATGGACTACATATATAGTTTGGCCCTGTCCGGGGGTATAATCGGATGGGGCCACAGTGTCTCCTGACTCCTCCTGTCTCAGCCTCCAGTATTTATGCTGCAGTAGTTTATGTGTTGGGGGGCTAGGGTCAGTTTGTTATATCTGGAGTACTTCTCCTGTCTTATCCGGTGTCCTGTGCGAATTTAAGTATGCTCTCTCTAATTCTCTCTTTCTTTCTCTCTCTCGGAGGACCTGAGCCCTAGGACAATGCCTCAGGACTACCTGGCAAGATGACTCCTTGCTGTCTCCAGTCCACCTGGCCGTGCTGCTGCTCCAGTTTCAACTGTTCTGCCTGCGGCTATGGAACCCTGACCTGTTCACTGGACTTGCTACCTGTCCCAGACCTGCTGTTTTCAACTCTCTAGAGACAGCAGGAGCGGTAGAGATACTCTTAATGATCGGCTATAAAAATCCAACTGACATTTACTCCTGAGGTGCTGACATGCTGCACCCTCGACAACTACTGTGATTATTAGTATTTGACCATGCTGGTCATTTATGAACATTTGAACATCTTGGCTGGCCACCCCTCATAGCCTGGTTCCTCTCTAGGTTTCTTCCTAGGTTTTGGCCTTTCTAGGGAGTTTTCCTAGCCACCGTGCTTCTACACCTGCATTGCTTGCTGTTTGGGGTTTTAGGCTGGGTTTCTGTACAGCACTTTGAGATATCAGCTGATGTACGAAGGGCTATATAAATACGTTTGATTTGATTTGATATAAACTCGGCAAAAAAAGAAACGTCCTCTCACTGTCAACCATGTTTATTTTCAGCAAACTTAACATGTGTAAATATATGTATGAACATAACAAGATTCAACAACTGAACAAGTTCCACAGACAGAAATGGAATAATGTGTAATAATGTGTCCCTGAACAAAGGGGGGTTCAAAATCAAAAGTAAGTCAGTATCTGGTGTGGCCACCAGCTGCATTAAGTACTGCAGTGCATCTCCTCCTCATGGACTGCACCAGATTTGCCAGTTCTTGCTGTGAGATGTTACACCACTCTTCCACCAAGGCACCTGCACGTTCCCGGACATTTCTGGGGGGAACGGCCCTAGCCCTCACCCTCCGATCCAACAGGTCCCAGACGTTCTCAATGGGATTGAGATCCAGGCTCTTCGCTGGCCATGGCAGAACACTGACATTCCTGTTTTATAGGAAATCACGCACAGAACTAGCAGTATGGCTGGTGGCGTTGTCATGCTGTAGGGTCATGTCAGGATGAGCCTGCATGAGGGAGGAGGATGTCTTCCCTGTAACACACATCGTTGAGATTGCCTGCAATGACAACAAGCTCAGTCCGATGATGCTGTGACACACCACCCCAGACCATGACGGACCCTCCACCTCCAAATCGATCCTGATCCAGAGTACAGGCCTCGGTGTAACGCTCAATCCTTCGACGATAAACGCGAATCCGCCCATCACCCCTGGTGAGACAAAACCGTGACTCGTCAGTGAAGAGCACTTTTGCCAGTCCTGTCTGGTCCAGCGACGGTGGGTTTGTGCCCATAGGCGACATTGTTGTCGGTGATATCTGGTGAGGACCTGCCTTACAACAGGCCTACAAGCCCTCAGTCCAGCCTCTCTCAGCCTATTGCGGACAGTCTGAGCACTGATGGAGGGATTGTGCGTTCCTGGTGTAACTCGGGCAGTTGTTGTTGCCATCCTGTACCTGTCCCGCAGGTGTGATGTTCGGATGTACCGATCCTGTGCAGGTGTTGTTACACGTGGTCTGCCACTGCGAGGACAATCAGCTGTCTGTCCTGTCTCCCTGTAGCGCTGTTTTAGGCGTTTCACAGTACGGACAATGCAATGTATTGCCCTGACCACACCTGCAGTCATCATGCCTCCTTGCAGCATGCCTAACCACGTTCACGCAAATGAGCTGGGACCCTGGGCATCTTTCTTTTGGTGTTTTTCAGAGTCAGTAGAAAGGCCTTTTTAGTGTCCTAAGTTTTCATAACTGTAACCTTAATTGCCTACTGTCTGTAATCTGTTAGTGTATTGACAACCGTTTCACAGATTCATGTTCATTAATTGTTTATGGTTCATTGAACAAGCATGGGAAACAGTGTTTAAGCCCTGTACAATGAAGATCTGTGAAATTATTTGGATTTCTTTTTTTGCTGAGTTTACTACCAGAGTATTAATGTCGTTTTGACCAGCGTTGTCTACAGACATTAGAGCAAGTATAAACCGCCCTTTATTCAGTATGTAGACTCCTCTCTCTCTCTGTGTCTCCCTATCTCTGATATTTCTATATCCCAGTTGTGTCTCCCAATCCCAATCCCCAGTCTCAATTTCTATAGAGGCATAGGATGTATAAGTCAGGTAGTTGAAAAGGTACTATATCACTAGACAAGAGGAGACCTAGTAACATTCTGTAGAGGAGGTATCACTAGACTAGACTAGAGGAGAGCTAGTAACATTCTGTAGAGGAGGTATAACTAGACAAGACTAGAGGAGGTATCACTAGACTAGACTATAGGAGGCCGAGTAACATTCTATAGAGGAGGTATCACTAGACTAGAGCAGACCTAGTAACATTCTGTGGAGGAGGTATCACTAGACTAGACTAGAGGAGGTATCACTAGACTACACTAGAGGAGGCCGAGTAACATTCTGTAGAGGATGTATCACTAGACTAGACTACAGGAGTTATCAGTAGACTATTCTAGAGACCTAGTAACATTCTGTAGAGGAGGTATCAGTAGACTAAACTAGAGACAAAGTAACATTCTGTAGAGGTGGTATCAGTAGACTAGACTAGAGGAGATCTAGTAACATTCTGTAGAGGAGGTATGACTAGACTAGAGGAGACCTAGTAACATTCTGTAGAGGAGGTATCACTAGACTAGACTAGAGGCGACCTCATAACATTATATAGAGGAGGTATCACTAGACTAGACTAGAGGAGACCTAGTAACATTCTGTAGAGGAGGTATCACTAGACTAGACTAGAGGAGACCTCGTAACATTATATAGAGGAGGTATCACTAGACTAGACTAGAGGAGACCGAGTAACTTTATATAGAGGAGGTATCACTAGACTAGACTAGAGGAGACCTAGTAACATTATGTAGAGGTGGTATCAGTAGCCTAGACTAGAGGAGACCGAGTAACATTATTTAGAGGAGGTATCACTAGACTCGACTGAGGAGACCTTGTAACATTATGTAGAGGAGGTATCACTAGACTAGACTAGAGGAGACCTAGTAACATTATGTAGAGGTGGTATCAGTAGCCTAGACTAGAGGAGACCGAGTAACATTATTTAGAGGAGGTATCACTAGACTCGACTGAGGAGACCTTGTAACATTATGTAGAGGAGGTATCACTAGACTCGACTAGAGGAGACCTTGTAACATTATGTAGAAGAGGAGAGGAGACTTGGGGACATTGAAGTGTCCCCTGAGTGGTCATTGTGTGTATGTCTGTTTCTCCCTCCTGTCGGCCCCCTTATACTCCACTGACGACAGCCCTCTCTTTTCACTCTTTCTCCCTCTCTTCCCAAGAGCCCTCCACTCCTCTCAGACCACAGAACGATACATACTAGACACTAGACATGCTAAAGCATCCTCCAAACAGACCCTAGGCCACATCGCACAGAACATCTCCAGTTCCCCTCAGACCACAGAACATCTCCAGTTCCCCTCAGACCACAGAACACCTCCAGTTCCCCTCAGACCACAGAACATCTCCAGTTCCCCTCAGACCACAGAACATCTCCAGTTCCCCTCAGACCACAGAACACCTCCAGTTCCCCTCAGACCACAGAACATCTCCAGTTCCCCTCAGACCACAGAACATCTCCAGTTCCCCTCAGACCACAGACCATCTCCAGTTCCCCCCAGACCACAGAACATCTCCAGTTCCCCTCTGACCACAGAACATCTCCAGTTCCCCTCAGACTACAGAACATCTCCAGTTCCTCTCTGACCACAGAACATCTCCAGTTCCCCTCTGACCACAGACCATCTCCAGTTCCCCCCAGACCACAGAACATCTCCAGTTCCCCTCAGACCACAGACCATCTCCAGTTCCCCCCAGACCACAGAACATCTCCAGTTCCCCTCTGACCACAGAACATCTCCAGTTCCCCTCTGACCACAGAACATCTCCAGTTCCCCTCAGACTACAGAACATCTCCAGTTCCTCTCTGACCACAGAACATCTCCAGTTCCCCCAGACCACAGAATATCTCCAGTTCCCCTCAGACTACAGATCATCTCCAGTTCCCCTCTGACCACAGAACATCTCCAGTTTCCTTCAGACTACAGAACATCTCCAGTTCCCCTCAGACCACAGAATATCTCCAGTTCCCCTCAGACAAAAAAATAACAAGTCACATGTCTGTACACAGCACCGTATCTCCCAGCTTACACCTTGCCAGGCAATGTCAGGGTCCCATTCACCCGCATTCTTCTCTTATCAAACAGCAACAGCAATGATACCAAACCAACATCACAACAAGCAAAAATGAAAAAAATCTAATCTGATCAAGAGAGAGAGAGAGAGAGAGAGAGAGAGAGAGAGAGAGGGGGAAGAGAGAGAGAGGGGGGAAGAGAGAGAGATCAGGGAAGAGAGAGAGAGAGAGAGAGAGAGAGAGGGAGAGAGAGAGAGAGAGAGGAGAGAGAGAGAGAGAGAGAGAGAGAGAGAGAGAGGGAAGAGAGAGAGATCAGGGAAGAGAGAGAGAGAGAGAGAGAGAGAGAGAGAGAGAGAGAGAGAGGGGAAGAGAGAGAGATCGGGGAAGAGAGAGAGGGGGAAGAGAGGGAGAGATCGGCAGCAAAAAAGGAGACCTGAAGAAATGTCAGGTTAATCCGCAGGGCAAGGCCGTCGCCCGAGAAAAAGGTAGACCGAAAGGAGAAAGAAAACGAGAGCAACGTTTTTACGCTCTTCTTTATATCACCTGTCTTTCTGCCATCGCCAAGTCAGTTCACAATGGAGGCTGGAAACAGATTAGCCTACCCATCATCCAGCCATACTGACATCTAGAAAGGGATTACAGCTACCCTGTCTTCCGTCTGTGATATGGTGTCAAATATCGAAACAGATGAAAACCAATTCAATTACTCATCTCTGAAATCATCTCTGAAATCTCCCAGCTGTTTGTTTGTTCCATATCAAATTATGAAAAGATAAGAGTTGTAGATTATAATATTTATAACATTTTCCCTGACGGAAGATACTAATGAAATACTCTTTCTCGTATCAATTAGTGACAGACAGACAACATGGCCAAGGCACGCCAGACACAGAGATGAAAGAGAACAGGAATCATCTCGATAATAATGAGCTTTTGTGAAAGGAGAGGAACGGGAGCAGTTGAAAGACAGGGTCATGTCGAGTACATTTTCCACAACAGTCTGTTCATAATCTGGACCGCACAATGTAGACTGACTCAAAGACACCCTGTTGTTTTGGGATGGCTACTTTGCATTTGAAACCCAACTGAGAATATATTCCAGATTTTCTTTATCACTGAAATACAACATTTTCCATTGTGAGATCATACTTGAAATGGAAACCAGGTGCATTGAAGGTTATTTCCATGGTTATTGCAAATTTTGAGCATTATAATTATGAATGCTGATGCTTCTGGACAACACAATCGTCATACTTCTAAACTTTTTTGTTGAGAGGTCTGGTGAGAAGTTCCCTTCAGTGTAGAACTCTCACCTCATCATTAACACTGAGGTGTGGTTGAAGACCTGATCGTGTTGATTCCAACGTTTATCTCCCTACTGTACGTGACAAGACTAAAGGTGTGAAGACAGCTATATCACAGGTGTCAGAGTGCTAACGATGTGTTCCTCATGGGGTACAAGGTGTCAACATGGCTATTCTAGCTCTCGGGATGAAGAATAAGGAAACGTCACACGTAGTTCCTCACACCCACATCGTCCATACAACAGCAAGCCCAAAGCGTCACTAGTAATATCACATAGGATGAGACGCTTTGGTGGCTATCCACCATGCAGCCATTTACCCTCCCATCACTATCAGCAACATGAGTGCAGTAATCACAGTGCCAGTGACAAGGTAATGTCCCAGTCTGTCAAACCTACTTTACTGTGGGACAGCTCTGACGCAAACAACCAACAATAACCAACAAACAAATGGTATAGCAGTCCAATAACAGACATCCTCATCCCAGAGACTTGAAGAGGACTTTTCAAAATGGATGCCCTCGGTGAGTCAGAGCTCTAAGGACAAATGGAATGCAGAGTCAACCCACACAGAACACTGAGCAGGAACATAGACCACCACCACTGGGGATCAAACAGTGCTGGAGATGAGGCAAAGTTTCAATGCTTTTAAAAGCGTCAGCCGATTACAATCTTAATTAAAAATGTCCTCTCTCTCTCTCGCTCTCTCTCTCCATGGTTCTTTCTCTCTGTCTCCCTGTGTATTCGTCTCCCTCTCCTTCTCTCACTCCCTCTCTCTTCCTCTCTTTCAGGGAGTGACTGCTGTATTTGAGGACATGATGATTGATGGGTGAGATACCAGGAAATGATAAAGCTTTGCGCTGTGAGCGCTATTTAGGGAGGACTGTGTGAGAATAGATCCCCTGGGTCCATTACAGCCCTCCTGCCCACTCTTCCACCCCTTACACACACACACACACACACACACACACACACACACACACACACACACACATCCTATCTTATCATCCTATCCTAACAAACACACACACACACATGGCTCATTTTAACGGTTGAGTCTTAAGGGCTGACATGGTGATGCGATGATAGAGGCTTACTGTCAGGATTCAGAGAGAGACAACATGTACAGTCTGATACAGCGGCTTACCTTACACATACTCAGACACAGATTGGATAGCACGCGTATTGTGTCCAAGTTCTCCAATTAGAATGTCAACCTGCTACAGCGTTGTGATGTGGTTGGACCATGATGGGATTCCAAACCAATCAAAATGGATTGAATCTCCACAACAAAGGGATTTGCGATTGGTTGTGAGACAGAAATACCCCAAAATCCATTTCAGAAATTCTCCAATGTGAACAATAGGCAGAAGACTGAATGCAAGCTATACTTAAGCATTTATTTAGATTAAAGAATATTGAGAGAGATGAGGGTGTCAGATTATTCTAGAAATGACAGAAGAACCTGCTGGTGAGCTGGGAATAGAGTATATTTGAGAGAGAATTAATATTGGTGCCATATTATACACACTCAAATGCTGGGAGCCCTGTTCCAACCTCACTCTATTTGGACTAAGGAAATCCATTTGAGCCGAAATGACTGAGAGATTTGGATTTAGATGGCTTGCACTCGGAAAGGGAAAGAGAGAGCGAGAGAGAGAGAGAGAGAGAAAGAAAGAAAGAAAAAAGAAAGAAAAGGATTGAAAAAAAAGACAGAAATAAGAGAAAGAAATCGGGAGAGAATGGAGAGAGTGGAGAGAGAGTGGAGAGAGAATGGAGAGAGTGGAGAGACAGAATGGAGAGAGAATGGAGAGAGAGTGGAGAGCCAGAATGGAGAGAGAATGGAGAGACAGAATGGAGAGACAGAATGGAGAGAGAATGGAGAGACAGAATGGAGAGAGAGTGGAGAGACAGAATGGAGAGAGAGAATGGAGAGAGAGAATGGTGGAGAGACAGAATGGAGAGAGAATCAAGAGAGAATGGAGAGAGAGTGGAGAGGCAGAATTTATTTATTTATTTATTTTACCTTTATTTAACCAGGTAGGCAAGTTGAGAACAAGTTCTCATTTACAATTGCGACCTGGCCAAGATAAAGCAAAGCAGTTCGACAGATACAACAACACAGAGTTACACATGGAGTAAAACAAACATACAGTCAATAATAAAGTATAAACAAGTCTATATACAATGTGAGCAAATGAGGTGAGAAGGGAGGTAAAGGCAAAAAAGGCCTTGGTGGCAAGGTATATACAATATAGCAAGTAAAACACTGGAATGGTAGTTTTGCAATGGAAGAATGTGCAAAGTAGAAATAAAAATAATGGGGTGCAAAGGAGCAAAATAAATAAATAAATTAAATACAGTTGGGAAAGAGGTAGTTGATAGGGCTAAATTATAGGTGGGCTATGTACAGGTGCAGTAATCTGTGAGCTGCTCTGACAGTTGGTGCTTAAAGCTAGTGAAGGAGATAAGTGTTTCCAGTTTCAGAGATTTTTGTAGTTCGTTCCAGTCATTGGCAGCAGAGAACTGGAAAGAGAGGCGGCCAAAGAAAGAATTGGTTTTGGGGGTGACTAGAGAGATATACCTGCTGGAGCGTGTGCTACAGGTGGGAGATGCTATGGTGACCAGCGAGCTGAGATAAGGGGGGACATTACCTAGCAGGGTCTTGTAGATGACATGGAGCCAGTGGGTTTGGCGACGAGTATGAAGCGAGGGCCAGCCAACGAGAGCGTACAGGTCGCAATGGTGGGTAGTATATGGGGCTTTGGTGACAAAACGGATTGCACTGTGATAGACTGCATCCAATTTGTTGAGTAGGGTATTGGAGGCTATTTTGTAAATTACATCGCCAAAGTCGAGGATTGGTAGGATGGTCAGTTTTACAAGGGTATGTTTGGCAGCATGAGTGAAGGATGCTTTGTTGCGAAATAGGAAGCCAATTCTAGATTTAACTTTGGATTGGAGATGTTTGATATGGGTCTGGAAGGAGAGTTTACAGTCTAACCAGACACCTAAGTATTTGTAGTTGTCCACGTATTCTAAGTCAGAGCCGTCCAGAGTAGTGATGTTGGACAGGCGGGTAGGTGCATGTAGCGATCGGTTGAAGAGCATGCATTTAGTTTTACTTGTATTTAAGAGCAATTGGAGGCCACGGAAGGAGAGTTGTATGGCATTGAAGCTTGCCTGGAGGGTTGTTAACACAGTGTCCAAAGAAGGGCCGGAAGTATACAGAATGGTGTCGTCTGCGTAGAGGTGGATCAGAGACTCACCAGCAGCAAGAGCGACCTCATTGATGTATACAGAGAAGAGAGTCGGTCCAAGAATTGAACCCTGTGGCACCCCCATAGAGACTGCCAGAGGTCCGGACAACAGACCCTCCGATTTGACACACTGAACTCTATCAGAGAAGTAGTTGGTGAACCAGGCGAGGCAATCATTTGAGAAACCAAGGCTGTTGAGTCTGCCGATGAGGATGTGGTGATTGACAGAGTCGAAAGCCTTGGCCAGATCAATGAATACGGCTGCACAGTAATGTTTCTTATCGATGGCGGTTAAGATATCGTTTAGGACCTTGAGCGTGGCTGAGGTGCACCCATGACCAGCTCTGAAACCAGATTGCATAGCAGAGAAGGTATGGTGAGATTCAAAATGGTCGGTAATCTGTTTGTTGATTTGGCTTTCGAAGACCTTAGAAAGGCATGGTAGGATAGATATAGGTCTGTAGCAGTTTGGGTCAAGAGTGTCCCCCCCTTTGAAGAGGGGGATGACCGCAGCTGCTTTCCAATCTTTGGGAATCTCAGACGACACGAAAGAGAGGTTGAACAGGCTAGTAATAGGGGTGGCAACAATTTCGGCAGATAATTTTAGAAAGAAAGGGTCCAGATTGTCTAGCCCGGCTGATTTGTAGGGGTCCACATTTTGCAGCTCTTTCAGAACATCAGCTGAATGGATGGAGAGTGGAGAGAGAATGGAGAGAGAGTGGAGAGACATAATGGAGAGAGAATGGAGAGACAGAATGGAGAGAGAATGGAGAGACAGAATGGAGAGAGTGGAGAGACAGAATGGAGAGAGAATGGAGAGACAGAATGGAGAGACAGAATGGAGAGAGAATGGAAAGACAAAATGGAGAGAGAATGGAGAGAGAATGGAGAGACAGAGTGGAGAGAGAGTGGAGAGAGAGAGTGGAGAGACAGAGTGGAGAGAGAATGGAGAGACAGAGTAGAGAGACAGAGTGGAGAGACAGAGTGGAGAGAGAGTGGAGAGACAGAGTGGAGAGAGAGAGGAGAGACAAAGTGGAGAGACAGAGTGGAGAGAGAAAATTGAGAGAGAATGGAGAGACAGAATGGAGAGACAGAATGGAGAGAGTGTGGAGAGACAGAATGGAGAGAGAATCAAGAGAGAATGGAGAGAGAGTGGAGAGGCAGAATGGAGAGAGAGTGGAGAGACATAATGGAGAGAGAGTGGAGAGAGAATGGAGAGAGAGTGGAGAGACAGAATGGAGAGAGTGGATAGACAGAATGGAGAGAGAATGGAGAGACAGAATGGAGACACAGAATGGAGAGAGAATGGAGAGACAGAATGGAGAGAGAATGGAGAGAGCGTGGAGAGACAGAATGGAGAGAGAATGGAGAGAGAATAGAGAGACAGAATGGAGAGACAGAATGGAGAGAGTGTGGAGAGACAGAATGGAGAGAGAATCAAGAGAGAATGGAGAGAGAGTGGAGAGGCAGAATGGAGAGAGAGTGGAGAGACAGAATGGAGAAAGAGTGGAGAGAGAATGGAGAGAGAGTGGAGAGACAGAATGAAGAGAGAATGGAGAGACAGAATGGAGAGAGAATGGAGAGACAGAATGGAGAGAGTGGAGAGACAGAATGGAGAGAGAATGGAGAGACAGAATGGAGAGACAGAATGGAGAGACAGAGTGGAGAGAGAGTGGAGAGACAGAGTGGAGAGAGAGAGGAGAGACAAAGTGGAGAGACAGAGTGGGGAGAGAAAATGGAGAGACAGAATGGAGAGAGAATGGAGAGACAGAATGGAGAGAGAATGGAGAGACAGAATGGAGAGACAGAATGGCGAGAGAATGGAGAGACAGAATGGAGAGACAGAGTGGAGAGAGAGTGGAGAGAGAGAGTGGAGAGACAGAGTGGAGAGAGAATGGAGAGACAGAGTAGAGAGACAGAGTGGAGAGACAGAGTGGAGAGAGAGTGGAGAGACAGAGTGGAGAGAGAGAGGAGAGACAAAGTGGAGAGACAGAGTGGAGAGAGAAAATGGAGAGACAGAATGGAGAGAGAATGGAGAGACAGAATGGAGAGAGAATGGAGAGACAGAATGGAGAGAGAATGGAGAGACAGAATGGAGAGACAAAATGGCGAGAGAGTGGAGAGAGAGTGGAGAGACAGAGTGGAGAGGAAGTGGAGAGACAGAGTGGAGAGAGAGAATGGAGAGAGAGAATGGAGAGAGAGAATGGAGAGAGAGAATGGAGAGACAGAGTGGGGAGAGAGAATGGAGAGGCAGAGTATAGAGACAGATTGGAGAGACAGAGTGGAGAGAAAAGGAGAGAAGGAGAGAGAGCTAACGACTGGTGTATCTGGGACGCCTCTGTCTCGTTCTCCCTGCCTGGTATGGTGTTAGGGTCAACAGAGAATCGGCATTGAACGGATTCTGGAAATGCACTGGTGATAATGATGATCAAGGGGGACAATGACAGCAATCACAATAACCACAATAATCACTGCCAATTTGTCTACACCCTTCTAAAGGATGTGTGTGTTTGTGTGTGCGTGTGTTAGTGGGCTCACGTGTGTGTGTGTGTGTGTGTGTGTGTGTGTGTGTGTGTGTGTGTGTGTGTGTGTGTGTGTGTAAGGGGAGAGAGAGTGGGCAGGAGGGCCGTAATGGACCCAGGGGATCCATCCTAAATATCCCTCGCAGGTCAAACTGCAACAGAGGTTTAGAAGCTTTCCAGTCACTGTCATATGTATCACACTAGCTGAAGAAGGGAGGACAATGACAAACAAATCAGACCCTACTTATTGTCTGGCACTTTTACAATTATCTCTCCAAGAAAAGTTGACAACTTGAAATCACAGTGCATTCACTAGGGAGATGCTTTGATGTCACAGTAAGCAGCACCACCGTATGTCTTCTGTGAAGGCCAGCTAAGTCCTGGCAGAAGCAGAAGCTAACTAGAAATACCCAAACATTGGAAGTGTAACAGTGCTGTAGTTAGCTAGACAGCAGATTGTCAAATCATGAACATGTTCTCAACCAACTACAGTCTTTCACTCACCCAACCTAGCCCTCCACCCGCTTTACAACCAATCAAACAATTAACTCCTAGCCAGAGCTGCATTACATTAAAAGCCAGCAGCTTACAGAGAGAGAGAGAGAGAGAGAGAGAGAGAGAGAGAGAGAGAGAGAGAGAGAGAGAGAGAGAGAGAGAGAGAGAGAGAGAGAGAGAGAGAGAGAGAGAGAGTGAGTGAGTGAGTGGGTGAGTGAGTGAGTGAGTGAGTGAGTGAGTGAGTGAGGGAAATTCAGAGGTAAAGGGAGAGGGAAAGGGAGTGAGTGAGTGAGTGAGTGAGTGAGAGAGGGAAATTCAGAGGTAAAGGGAGAGGGAAAGGGAGAGAGTGAGTGAGTGAGTGAGTGAGTGAGTGAGTGAGTGAGTGAGTGAGAGAGAGAGAGAGAGGGAGATAGAGAGAGAGAGGGAGAGAGAGAGGGAGAGAGAGAGAGAGAGGGAGGGAGGGAGGGAGGGAGGGAGGGAGGGAGGGAGGGAGATAGAGAGAAGGAGAGGGAGATTCAGAGGTAAAGGGAGAGGGAGAGGTAAAGTGGAGGACGTATTCATCTGGTAATGAATCAGTCAGTTGTGTCACCCTGTCCTGCTGAGTGTCACGGACCTCTACAAAAGACCCTCAAAAGACACTTAACTAGCTTAACAGAATTGTACAGGACACTGTGTTCTCACTTTCACCTGATACTAAGATAATACTTTTTTTTACACCTTTTGAATAATATCCCCTCACCTCACCCCCCACCCAGCACCTCCTGCTGAGCAGACCCAATAGGGCTAACATCAGATGGTTAAACCTTTTGTGGACACCAGGAAGATTTTTGTGGACACCAGGAAGAGTTTTGTTGACCTCAGGAAGAGTTTTGTGGACCCCAGGAAGAGTTTTGTGGACCCCAGGAAGAGTTTTGTGGACCTCAGGAAGAGTTTTGTGGACCCCAGGAAGAGTTTTGTGGACCCCAGGAAGAGTTTTGTGGACCTCAGGAAGAGTTTTGTGGACCCCAGGAAGAGTTTTGTGGACCTCAGGAAGAGTTTTGTGGACCCCAGGAAGAGTTTTGTGGAACCCAGGAAGTGTTTTGTGGAACCCAGGAAGAGTTTTGTGGACCTCAGGAAGAGTTTTGTGGACCTCAGGAAGAGTAGCTGATTCTTCTTCAAAAACAAATGGAGATCCAAATAAATAAATACACCTGTACTATTAGCTTTTGTGTTCTTACACACAACCACACACAAAGTGTGATCTATGATGTCGCCGGAGAGGAACGCTGCCGTCTTATTGGCTCTTAACCAACCGTGCTATTTTGTTCTTTTTTTCACATTGTTTGTAACTTATTTTGTACATTATGTTGCTGCTACCATCTCTTATGACCGAAAAATAGTTTCTGGACATCAGAACAGCGATTACTCACCTCGATTTGGACAAATCATTTTTCTTTAATGAGTTGGACAGGAAGGATATACTCCTAACACCCGAACAGGCCCTCATCCCTGTCATTCGCAGGAGAAAGAAATTGGGGTGCGTTGTGAGGATCAGGCAACGAGTGGTTACTCTGCTTTTGCCATCCGTACTGTTAGCTAATGTTCAATCGCTGGAAAATAAAAGGGACGAACTAAAAACACATATATATCCTACCAACGGGACATTAAAACTGTATCTTATGTTTCACCGAGTCGCAGCTGAACGACAACATTAATAACATAAAGCTGGCGGGTTATACACTATCGGCGGGTTATACACTATCGGCAGGATAGAACATCAGCCTCTGGGAAGACACGGGGTGGCGGCCAATGTATATTTGTAAACAGCAGCTGGTGCTGACATCTAAGGAAGTCTCAAAGTTTTGCTCACCAGTGATCATCGGTGATCATTACTGCTCATCAGTATCTCATGATAAGCTGTAGACCACACTATCTACCTAGAGAGTTTTTATCTGTATTTTTGTAGCCGTCTATTTACCACCACAGACCTGGCACTAAGACCACACTCAATGAGCTGTATACCTCCATAAGCAAACAGGAAAACGCTAATCAAGAGGCGGCGCTCCTAGTGGCTGGGGACATTAATACAGGGAAACTTAAATCAGTTTTACCTCATTTCTATCAGCATGTTAAATGTGCAACCAGACGGAAAAAAAACTCTAGACTACCTTTACTCCACACACTGAGATGCGTACAAAACTCTCCCTCTCCATCCATTTTGCAAATCTTACCATAATTCTATCCTCCTGATTCCTGCTTACAAGTAAAAATTAAAGTAGGAAGCACCAGTGACTCGGTCGAGAGGTCAGATGAAGCAGATGCTAAACTACAGGACTGTTTTGCTATCAGACTGGAATATGTTCCAGGATTCTTCTGATGGCATTGAGGAGTATACCAAATCAGTCACTGGCCACAAATGTTCGATTGGATTGAGGTCATGGCTTTGTGATGGCCACTCCAATACCTTGACTTGGTTGTCCTTAAGCCATTTTGCCCCAACTTTATAAGTATGCTTGGGGTCATTGTCCATTTGGAAGACCCATTTGCGACCAAGCTTTAACTTCCTGACTGATGTCTTGAGATGTTGCTTCAACATATCCACATAATTTTCCTACCTCATGATGCCATCTATTTTGTGAAGTGCACCAGTCCCTCCTGCAGCAAAGCACCCCCACAACATGATGCTGCCACCCTCGTGCTTCACGGTTGGGATGGTGTTCTTTGGTCTTTTTCCTCCAAACATAACGATGGTCATTATGGCCAAACAGTTCTATTTTTGTTTCATCAGACCAGAGGATATTTCTCCAAAAAGTAGAATCTTCGTCCCCATGTGCAGTTGCAAACCCGTCTGGCTTTTTTTGTGGCAGTTTTGGAGCAGTGGCTTCTTCCTTGCTGAGAGGCCTTTCAGGCTATGTCGATATAGTACTCATTTTACTGTGGATATAGATATTTTTGTACCTGTTTCCTCCAGCATCTTCACAAGGTCCTCTGCTGTTGTTCTGGGATTTATTTACACTTTTCGCACCAAAGTACATTCATCTCTAGGAGACAGAATGCTTCTCTTTCCTGAGCGGTATGTTTATACTTGCGTATTATTGTTTGTACAGATGAACGTGGTACCTTCAGGCATTTGAAAATTGCTCCCAACGATTAACCAGACTTGTCGAGGTCTACAATTTTTTTCCGAGGTCTTGACTGATTTCTTTTGATTTTCCCATGATGTCAAGCAAAGAGGCACTGAGTTTGAAGGTAGGCCTTGAAATACATCCACAGGTACACGTCCAATTGACTCAAATGATGTCAAATCACCTATCAGAAGCTTCTAAAGCCATGACATCATTTTCTGGAATTTTCCAAGCTGTTTAAAGGCACAGTCAACTTAGTGTATGTAAACGTCTGACCCACTGGAGTTGTGATACAGTGAATTATAAGTGAAATAATCTGTCTGTAAACAACTACTCGTGTCATGCACAAAGTAGATGTCCTAACCGACTTGTCAAAACTATAGTTTGTTAACAAGAAATTTGTGGATTGGTTGAAAAACGAGTTTTAATGACTCCAACCTAAGTGTATGTAAACTTCTGACTTCAACTGTACATACCCCAACCAAAAGCCATGGATTACAGGCAACATTCAGACTGAGCTAAAGGGTAGGGCTGCTGCTTTCAAGGAGCGAGACTCTAACCCGGAAGCTTATAAGAAATCCCGCTATGCCCTCCGACGAACCATCAAACAGGCAAAGCGTCAAAACAGAACTAAGATTGAATCCTACTACACCGGCTCCGACGCTCGTCGGATGTGGCAGGGCTTGCAAACTATTAAAAACTACAAAGGGAAGCACAGCCGAGAGCTGCCCAGTGACACAAGCCTACCAGACAAGCTAAATAACTTCCATGCTCGCTTCGAGGAAAGTAACACTGAAACATGCATGAGAGCATCAGCTGTTCTGGGCGACTGTGTGATCACGCTCTCCGCAGCCAATGTGAGTAAGACCTTTCAATAGGTCAACATTACAAGACCACTGAGCCAGACGGATTACAAGGATGTGTACTCCGAGCATGCGCTGACCAACTGGCAATTGTCTTCACTGACATTTTCAACCTCTCCCTGTCTGAGTCTGTAATACCAACATGTTTCAAGTAGACCATCATAGTCCCTGTGCCCAAGAACACTAAGGTAACCTGCCTAAATGACTACCAAACTGTAACACTCATGTCTGTAGCCATGAAGAGCTGGTCATGGCTCACATCAACACCATTATCCCAGAAACCCTCGACCCACTCCAATTTACATACCGCCCCAACAGATCCACAGACGATGCAATCTCTATTGCACTTCACACTGCCTTTTCACACCTGGACAAAAGGAACACCTATGTGAGAATGCTATTCATTGACTACAGCTCAGCGTTCAACACCATAGTGACCTCAAAGCGCATTACTAAGCTAAAGACCCTGGGACCAGTCACCTCCCTCTGCAACTGGATCCTGGACTTCCTGACGGGCTGCTCCCAGGTGGTAAGGGAAGGTAACAACACAGCAGCCACGCTGATCCTCAACAATGGGACCCCTCAGGGGTGCATGCTCAGTCCCCTCCTGTACTCCCTGTTCACTCATGACTGCACGGCCAGGCACAACTCCAGCACCATCATTAAGTTTGCCGATGATACAACAGTGGTAGGCCGGATCACCGACAAAGATGAGACAGCCTATAGGGAGGAGGTCAGAGACCTGACCGTGTGGTGCAAGGACAACAACCTCTCCCTCAACGTGATCAAGACAAAGAGATGATTGTGGACTACAGTACGCCCCCATTCTTATTAACAGGGCTGTAGTGGCGCAGGTTGAGAGCTTCAAGTTCCTTGGCATCCACATCACCAACAAACTAACATGGTCCAAGCACACCAAGACAGTTGTGAAGAGGGCACGGCAAAACCTATTCCCCCTCAGGAGACTGAAAAGATTTGGCATGTGTCCTAAGATCCTCCAAAGGTTTTACAGCTGCACCATCGAAACCATCCTGATGGGTTGCATCACTGCCTGGTTTGGCAACTGCTTGGCCTCCGACCATAAGGCACTACAGAGGGTAGTGCGTACGTCCCAGTACATCACAGGGGCCAAGCTTCCTGACACCCAGTACCTCTATACCAAGCGGTGTCAGAGGAAGGCCCTAAAAATTGTAAAAGACTCCAGCCCCTCTAGTCATAGACTGTTCTCTCTGCTACTGCACGGCAAGCGGTACAGGGGCACCAAGTCTAGGTCCAAGAGGCTTCTAAACAGCTTCTACCCCCATAAGACTCCTGAACATCTAATCAAATGGCTACTCAGACTGTTTGCATTGCCCCCCTCTTCTACGCTGCTGCTACTTTCTGTTATTATCTATGCATAGTCACTTTAATAACTAATACCCACATGTACATATTACTTCAATTACCTCGACACCGGTGCCCCCGCACATTGACTCTGTACTGGTACCCCCTGTATATAGCCTCCACATTGACTCTGTACTGGTACCCCCTGTATATAGCCTCCACATTGACTCTGTACCGGTACCCCCTGTATATAGCCTCCACATTGACTCTGTACTGGTACCCCCTGTATATAGCCTCCACATTGACTCTGTACCGGTACCCCCTGTATATAGCCTCCACATTGACTCTGTACCGGTACCCCCTGTATATAGATTCCACATTGACTCTGTACTGGTACCCCCTGTATATAGCCTCCACATTGACTCTGTACTGGTACCCCCTGTATATAGCCTCCACATTGACTCTGTACCGGTACCCCCTGTATATAGCCTCCACATTGACTCTGTACTGGTACCCCCTGTATATAGCCTCCACATTGACTCTGTACGGGTACCCCCTGTATATAGCCTCCACATTGACTCTGTACCGGTACCCCCTGTATATAGATTCCACATTGACACTGTACCGGTACCCTCTGTATATAGCCTCCACATTGACTCTGTACCGGTACCCCCTGTATATAGCCTCCACATTGACTCTGTACCGGTACCCCCTGTATATAGCCTCCACATTGACTCTGTACCGGTACCCCCTGTATATAGCCTCCACATTGACACTGTACTGGTACCCCCTGTATATAGCCTCCACATTGACTCTGTACCAGTACCCCCTGTATATAGCCTCCACATTGACACTGTACCGGTACCCCCTGTATATAGCCTTCACATTGACTCTGTACCGGTACCCCCTGTATATAGCCTCCACATTGACTCTGTACCGGTACCCCCTGTATATAGCCTCCACATTGACTCTGTACCGGTACCCCCTGTATATAGCCTCCACATTGACTCTGTACCGGTACCCCCTGTATATAGCCTCCACATTGACACTGTACCGGTACCCCCTGTATATAGCCTCGCTATTGTTATTTTACTGCTGCTCTCTAATCATTTGTTAATTTTATCGCTTACTCTTTTTCGGGGGCATTTTCTTAAAACTGAATTGTTGGTTAAGGGCTTGTAAGTAAGCATTTCACCAATACAAATGGATTTGATTTGATTTGTTAGTTGTCCATGGATCTCCTTCCACTCCGGAGAAGAAAAGGTGTAGGTCCAGGTTAATTGGTTGTGAAATACAAAACATCTGTCCTGCCGCTGGATCTACTATATCACGCCTTTAGTTTTCTCCACATAATCAAAACCTCTGTCCTGCCGCTGGATCTACTATATCACGCCTTTAGTTTTCTCCACATAATCAAAACCTCTGTCCTGCCGCTGGATCTACTATATCACGCCTTTAGTTTTCTCCACATAATCAAAACCTCTGTCCTGCCGCTGGATCTACTATATCACGCCTTTAGTTTTCTCCACATAATACATTTTTTTTGTCTTTCCATTATCAAACAAAGATTGTGACTTTGAAATCAATGATAAGTGAACTAAAATTGAAATCTTCGGTGACTAGTTCTCCTGCCTGCAGTACACACATAAGTACGCACAAATAATTGACACCTACTATAAATTCATACCGCACACACACTCACACATACACACAGAGCGTTGCTAAAAGCCTTTGTGTGAATGCATCCCTTATTACAATTGAGGGAGAAAAAATGAATAGTCATCCCTTGCTTTTGTTCTGATAACCACCTCCTTGGTCATATTCAGCTATTCATGTACTGCTTTCCATAACAAAATGCTGCAGTGCTGTGTGAGACCACCGCTAACAGTGTGTTCGTTAGAAATGGAAAACCATCCTTCCAGCACGTGCCGTTTCACAGAGAACATATACAACAACCTGCTCTTTCATGTCAGTGTTTTTTCCTGACAAACCACAGTCCTTCCTCCCACTTCACTGTAGTCAGCCAGGGAGTTAGTGATACTTAAAGGTATTCAAATAAGAATATAAATGAATATCTTGATAGACCGGTAAAAGCAGAAAGAGTTTGCAGAGTCACTAACATTATAGACGGCTGTACATGGTACAAGGGAGCGAAACCACCTAATGATGTTGACTAGGTTACCCACCCACCACATCTCCCCACAGATACACAACATACACAAATGTATGTGGCCACCTCTTCAAATTAGTGGTTTGGCTATTTCAGCCACACCTGTTGATGACAGGTGAATAAAATCAGGCACACAGCCATACAATCTACATAGACAAACACTGGGAGTAGAAGGGCCTTACTGAAGAGGTCAGTGACTGTCAACGCGGCACCTCTGGAAGAAACGTAAGCACAAGAACTGTTCGTCTGGACCTTCATGAAATGTGTTTCCATGGAGGAGCAGCAGCACACAATCCTAAGATCACCATGCGCAATGCCAAGCTTCGGCTGGAGTGGTGTAAAGCCCAGCCGCCATTGGACACTGAGTCAGTGGAAATGCGTTCTCTGGAGTGATGAATCACGCTTCACCATCTGGCAGTCCGAAAGACGAGTCTGGGTTTGGCAGATGCCAGGAGAACGCTATCTGCACCAATGCATAGTGCCAACTGGGTTTAGGCCCCTTAGTTCCAGTGAAGGGAAATCTTAATGCTACAGC
>NW_027259242.1:0-7500 GCF_045791955.1 Oncorhynchus clarkii lewisi | reverse complement strand
GGAGAGAGACAGACAGAGAGGGAGAGAGATCGAGAGGGAGAGAGAGAGAGAGACAGAGGGAGAGAGACAGACAGAGAGGGAAGAGACAGAGGGAGGGAGAGAGAGACAGAGAGGGAGAGAGACAGAAAGAGAGGGAGAGAGAGACAGAGGGGGAGAGAGAGAGACAGGGAGGGAGGGAGACAGAGAGGGAGGGAGAGAGAGAGACAGAGAGGGAGAGAGACAGACAGAGAGGGAGAGAGACCGAGAGGGAGAGAGAGAGAGAGACAGAGGGAGAGAGACAGACAGAGAGGGAAGAGACAGAGGGAGGGAGAGAGAGACAGAGAGGGAGAGAGACAGAAAGAGAGGGAGAGAGAGACAGAGGGGGAGAGAGAGAGACAGGGAGGGAGGGAGACAGAGAGGGAGGGAGAGAGAGAGACAGAGGGGGAGAAAAAGAGACAGAGGGGGAGAAAGAGAGACAGAGAGGAAGAGAGACAGAGAGGGAGAGAGAGAGAGAGACAGAGGGGGGGAGAGAGAGACAGAGAGTGAGAGAGAGAGGGAGAGAGACAGAGAGGGAGAGAGACAGACAGAGAGGGACATAGACAGAGAGGGAGAGAGAGAGACAGAGGGTGAGAGACAGAGCGGGAGGGAGACAGAGAGGGAGGGAGAGAGAGAGACAGAGGGAGACAGACAGAGGTGGAGAGAGACAGACAGAGAGGGAGGACGACAGAGAGGGAGGGAGACAGAGAGACAGACAGAGGGAGAGAGACAGACAGAGGGAGAGAGAGAGACAGAGAGGGAGAGAGAGAGACAGAGGGGGAGAGAGACATACAGAGAGGGAAAGAGACATAGAGGGAGGGAGAGAGAGAGATAGAGGGGGTGCGATACAGACAGAGAGGGAGAGAGACAAACCGACAGAGAGGGAGAGAGACAGAGAGGGAGGGAGAGAGAGACAGAGGGGGAGAGAGAGGGACAGAGAGGGAGGGAGACTGAGAGGGAGGGAGACTGAGAGGGAGGGAGAGAGAGACAGAGGGGGAGAAAGAGAGACAGGGGGGGAGAAAGAGAGACAGAGAGGAAGAGAGACAGAGAGGAAGAGAGACAGAGAGGGAGAGAGACAGACAGAGGGAGAGAGAGAGACAGAGAGGGAGAGAGACAGACAGAGGGAGAGAACGAGACAGAGAGGGAGAGAGAGAGACAGAGGGTGAGAGACAGAGCGGGAGGGAGACAGAGAGGGAGGGAGAGAGAGAGACAGAGGGGGGGAGAGAGAGACAGAGAGTGAGAGAGAGAGGGAGAGAGACAGAGAGGGAGAGAGACAGACAGAGAGGGACATAGACAGAGAGGGAGAGAGAGAGACAGAGGGTGAGAGACAGAGCGGGAGGGAGACAGAGAGGGAGGGAGAGAGAGAGAGGGAGGGAGAGAGAGAGACAGAGGGAGACAGACAGAGGTGGAGAGAGACAGACAGAGAGGGAGGACGACAGAGAGGGAGGGAGACAGAGAGACAGACAGAGGGAGAGAGACAGACAGAGGGAGAGAGAGAGACAGAGAGGGAGAGAGAGAGACAGAGGGGGAGAGAGACATACAGAGAGGGAAAGAGACATAGAGGGAGGGAGAGAGAGAGATAGAGGGGGTGCGATACAGACAGAGAGGGAGAGAGACAAACCGACAGAGAGGGAGAGAGACAGAGAGGGAGGGAGAGAGAGACAGAGGGGGAGAGAGAGGGACAGAGAGGGAGGGAGACTGAGAGGGAGGGAGACTGAGAGGGAGGGAGAGAGAGACAGAGGGGGAGAAAGAGAGACAGGGGGGGAGAAAGAGAGACAGAGAGGAAGAGAGACAGAGAGGAAGAGAGACAGAGAGGGAGAGAGACAGACAGAGGGAGAGAGAGAGACAGAGAGGGAGAGAGACATACAGAGGGGAGAGAGACAGACAGAGAGGGAGAGAGACAGAGAGGGATGGAGACAGACAGAGGGAGAGAGAGAGACAGAGAGGGAGAGAGACATACAGAGGGGGAGAGAGACAGACAGAGAGGTAGAGAGAGAGACAGAAAGAGAGGGAGAGAAACAGACAGACAGAGAGGGAGAGAGACAGACAGACAGAGAGGGAGAGAGACAGACAGAGGGATGGAGACAAAGAGGGAGAGAGACAGAGAGGGAGGAAGACAGAGAGGGAGGGAGAGAGACAGACAGAGGGAGGGAGAGAGATAGAGGGGGTGCGATACAGACAGAGAGGGAGAGAGACAAACCGAAAGATAGGGAGAGAGACAGAGAGGGAGGGAGAGAGAGACAGAGGGGGAGAGAGAGAGACAGAGAGGGAGGGAGACTGAGAGGGAGGGAGACTGAGAGGGAGGGAGAGAGAGACAGAGGGGGAGAAAGAGAGACAGGGGGGGAGAAAGAGAGACAGAGAGGAAGAGAGACAGAGAGGGAGAGAGACAGACAGAGGGAGAGAGAGAGACAGAGAGGGATGGAGACAGAGAGGGAGGGAGAGATAGACAGAGGGGGAGAGAGACAGACAGAGAGTGAGAGAGAGAGGGAGAGCGATAGAGAGGGAGAGGGAGAGAGAGAGAGAGGGAGAGAGAGACAGACAGAGAGGGAGATAGACAGAGAGGGAGGGAGAGAGAGACAGAGGGAGAGAGACAGAGAAGGATGGCGACAGAGAGGGAGGGAGAGAGAGACAGAGGGGGAGAGAGACAGACAGAGAGGTAGAGAGAGAGACAGAAAGAGAGGGAGAGAAACAGACAGACAGAGAGGGAGAGAGACAGACAGAGGGAGGGAGACAGAGAGGGAGACAGAGAGGGAGAAAGAGAGAGAGGGTGGGAGAGAGAGAGAGAGGGAGGGAGAGAGACAGCGAGGGAGGGAGACAGAGAGGGAGGGAGAGAGCGACAGAGGGTGAGGGAGGGAGTGAGAGACATAGAGGGAGGGAGACAGACAGAGTGGGAGAGAGAGACAGAGAGAGAGGGTGGGAGAGGGAGAGAGACAGAGAGGGAGAGAGAAAGACAGAGAGGGAGGGAGAGAGAGACAGAGAGGTAGGGAGAGAGAGAGAGAGAGGTAGGGAGAGAGAGAGGGAGAGAGACAGAGTGAGAGAGAGACAGACAGAGAGGGAGAGAGACAGAGACGGATGGAGAGAGAGACAGCGAGGGAGGGAGACAGAGAGGGAGGGAGAGAGAGAGACAGAAAGGGAGAGAGAAACAGAGGGAGGGAGAGAGACAGAGTGGGAGAGAGAGACAGAGAGGGAGAGAGACAGACAGAGAGGGAGAGAGACAGACAGAGAGGGAGAGAGAGAGACAGAGAGGGAGAGAGACAAACAGAGAGGGAGAGAGAGAGACAGAGAGGGAGAGAGACAGACATAGAAGGAGAGAGACAGACAGAGATGGAGAGAGACAGACAGAGAGGGAGGATGACAGAGAGGGAGGGAGACAGAGCTGGAAGGAGACAGACAGAGGGGGAGAGAGAGAGAGAGAGGGAGAGGGAGAGAGACAGAGAGGGAGGGAGAGAGAGAGACAGAGAGGTAGGGAGAGAGAGAGGGAGAGAGACAGAGTGGGAGAGATAGACAGACAGAGAGGGAGAGAGACAGAGAGGGAGGGAGAGAGAGACAGAGGGAGGGACAGAGAGGGAGGGAGACAGAGAGGGAGGGAGAGAGAGAGAGATGGGGAGAGAGACAGACAGAAAGGGAGAGAGCGACAAAGAGGGAGAGAGACAGAGAGGGAGAGAGAGAGACAGAGAGGGGGGAGAGAGAGACAGCGAGGGAGGGAGACAGAGAGGGAAGGAGAGAGAGAGAGAGAGACAGAGAGGGAGGGAGACAGACAGAGCAGGAGAGAGAGAGGGAGAGAGGCAGACAGACAAGGGGAGAGACAGACAGAGATGGAGAGAAACAGACAGAGAGGGAGAGAGAGAGAGAGGGAGGGAGACAGAGAGGGAGGGAGACAGAAAGACAGAGGGAGAGAGACAGAAAGGGAGGGAGAGAGAGTGACAGCGAGGGAGGGAGACAGAGAGGGAGGGAGAGAGAGACAGAGAGGGAGGGAGGGAGACAGACAGAGCGGGAGAGAGAGACAGAGAGGGAGAGACAGAGGGAGGGAGACAGACAGAGTGGGAGAGAGAGACAGAGAGGGAGAGACAGAGGGAGGGAGACAGACAGAGCGGGAGAGAGAGACAGTGAGAGAGAGAGAGAGACAGAGGGAGGGAGACAGACAGAGCAGGAGAGAGAGAGGGAGAGAGGGGGGGAGACAGACAGAGCAGGAGAAAGAGAGGGAGAGAGGCAGAGAGGGAGAGAGACAGACAGAGAGGGAGAGAGACAGACAGAGAGGGAGAGAGACAGACAGAGATGGAGAGAGACAGACAGAGAGGGAGGACGACAGAGAGGGAGGGAGACAGAGCGGGGAGGAGACAGACAGAGGGGGAGAG
Organism: Oncorhynchus clarkii lewisi; assembly: GCF_045791955.1. Classification (NCBI taxonomy): domain Eukaryota; kingdom Metazoa; phylum Chordata; class Actinopteri; order Salmoniformes; family Salmonidae; genus Oncorhynchus; species Oncorhynchus clarkii. The sequence goes on along the minus strand of NW_027259242.1, from coordinate 3,130 downwards.
AGAGAGACAGAGAGGGAGGGAGAGAGAGAGACAGAGAGGTAGGGAGAGAGAGAGGGAGAGAGACAGAGTGGGAGAGATAGACAGACAGAGAGGGAGAGAGACAGAGAGGTAGGGAGAGAGAGAGACAGATGGGGAGAGAGACAGACAGAAAGGGAGAGAGCGACAAAGAGGGAGGGAGACAGAGAGGGAGGGAGAGAGAGAGACAGATGGGGAGAGAGCGACAAAGAGGGAGGGAGACAGAGAGGTAGAGAGACAGACAGAGAGGGAGAGAGACAGAGAGGGGGAGAGAGAGACAGCGAGGGAGGGAGACAGACAGAGAAGGGGAGAGACAGAGGGTGGGAGAGAGAGAGAGAGGGTGGGAGAGAGAGAGAGAGGGAGGGAGAGAGACAGCGAGGGAGGGAGACAGAGAGGGAGGGAGAGAGCGACAGAGGGTGAGGGAGGGAGTGAGAGACATAGAGGGAGGGAGAAAGACAGAGAGGGAGGGAGAGAGAGACAGAGAGGTAGGGAGAGAGAGACAGAGAGGTAGGGAGAGAGAGAGGGAGAGAGACAGAGTGAGAGAGAGACACACAGAGAGGGAGAGAGACAGAGACGGATGGAGAGAGAGACAGCGAGGGAGGGAGACAGAGAGGGAGGGAGAGAGAGAGACAGAAAGGGAGAGAGAAACAGAGGGAGGGAGAGAGACAGAGTGGGAGAGAGAGACAGAGAGGGAGAGAGACAGACAGAGAGGGAGAGAGACAGACAGAGAGGGAGAGAGAGAGACAGAGAGGGAGAGAGAGAGACAGAGAGGGAGAGAGAGAAACAGAGGGGGAGAGAGACAGAGAGGGAGAGAGACAAACAGAGAGGGAGAGAGAGAGACAGAGAGGGAGAGAGACAGACATAGAAGGAGAGAGACAGACAGAGATGGAGAGAGACAGACAGAGAGGGAGGATGACAGAGAGGGAGGGAGACAGAGCGGGAAGGAGACAGACAGAGGGGGAGAGAGAGAGAGAGACAGAGAGGGAGAGGGAGAGAGACAGAGAGGGAGGGAGAGAGAGAGACAGAGAGGTAGGGAGAGAGAGAGGGAGAGAGACAGAGTGGGAGAGATAGACAGACAGAGAGGGAGAGAGACAGAGAGGGAGCGAGAGAGAGACAGAGGGAGGGACAGAGAGGGAGGGAGACAGAGAGGGAGGGAGAGAGAGAGACAGATGGGGAGAGAGACAGACAGAAAGGGAGAGAGCGACAGAGAGGGAGAGAGAGAGACAGAGAGGGGGGAGAGAGAGACAGCGAGGGAGGGAGACAGAGAGGGAGAGAGAGAGAGAGACAGAGAGGGAGGGAGACAGACAGAGCAGGAGAGAGAGAGGGAGAGAGGCAGACAGAGAAGGTGAGAGACAGACAGAGATGGAGAGAAACAGACAGAGAGGGAGAGAGAGAGAGAGGGAGGGAGACAGAGAGGGAGGGAGACAGAAAGACAGAGGGAGAGAGACAGAAAGGGAGGGAGAGAGAGTGACAGCGAGGGGGGGAGACAGAGAGGGAGGGAGAGAGAGACAGAGAGGGAGGGAGGGAGACAGACAGAGCGGGAGAGAGAGACAGAGAGGGAGAGACAGAGGGAGGGAGACAGACAGAGCGGGAGAGAGAGACAGAGAGAGAGAGAGAGAGACAGAGGGAGGGAGACAGACAGAGCAGGAGAGAGAGAGGGAGAGAGGGGGGGAGACAGACAGAGCAGGAGAAAGAGAGGGAGAGAGGCAGAGAGGGAGAGAGACAGACAGAGAGGGAGAGAGACAGACAGAGAGGGAGAGAGACAGACAGAGATGGAGAGAGACAGACAGAGAGGGAGGACGACAGAGAGGGAGGGAGACAGAGCGGGGAGGAGACAGACAGAGGGGGAGAGAGAGAGACAGAGAGGGAGGGAGAGAGAGAGACAGAGAGGTAGGGAGAGAGAGAGGGAGAGAGACAGAGTGGGAGAGATAGACAGACAGAGAGGGAGAGAGACAGAGAGGTAGGGAGAGAGAGAGACAGATGGGGAGAGAGACAGACAGAAAGGGAGAGAGCGACAAAGAGGGAGGGAGACAGAGAGGGAGGGAGAGAGAGAGACAGATGGGGAGAGAGCGACAAAGAGGGAGGGAGACAGAGAGGTAGAGAGACAGACAGAGAGGGAGAGAGACAGAGAGGGGGGAGAGAGAGACAGCGAGGGAGGGAGACAGACAGAGAAGGGGAGAGACAGAGAGGGGAGAGAGACAGACAGAGAGGGAGAGAGAGAGAGAGAGACAGAGAGGGAGGGAGAGAGACAGAGAGAGAGGGAGAGGGAGAGAGACAGAGAGGGAGAGAGAGAGACAGAGAGGGAGGGAGAGAGAGAGACAGAGAGGTAGGGAGAGAGAGAGGGAGAGAGACAGAGTGGGAGAGATAGACAGACAGAGAGGGAGAGAGACAGAGAGGTAGGGAGAGAGAGAGACAGATGGGGAGAGAGACAGACAGAAAGGGAGAGAGCGACAAAGAGGGAGGGAGACAGAAAGGGAGGGAGAGAGAGAGACAGATGGGGAGAGAGCGACAAAGCAGAGGGAGACAGAGACGGAGAGAGACAGACAGAGAGGTAGAGAGACAGAGAGGGGGGAGAGAGAGACAGCGAGGGAGGGAGACAGACAGAGAAGGAGAGAGACAGAGAGGGAGAGAGACAGACAGAGAGGGAGAGAGAGAGAGAGAGACCGAGAGGGAGAGGGAGAGAGACAGAGAGGGAGAGAGAGAGAGGGAGGGAGACAGAGAGGGAGGGAGAGAGAGAGACAGATGGGGAGAGAGACAGACAGAAAGGGAGAGAGACAGACAGAGAGGGAGAGAGACAGAGAGGGGGGAGAGAGAGACAGCGAGGGAGGGAGAGAGAGAGGGAGGGAGAGAGAGAGAGACAGAGAGGGAGGGAGACAGACAGAGCAGGAGAGAGAGAGGGAGAGAGGCAGACAGAGAAGGAGAGAGACAGACAGAGATGGAGAGAAACAGACAGAGAGGGAGAGAGAGAGAGAGGGAGGGAGACAGAGAGGGAGGGAGACAGAAAGACAGAGGGAGAGAGACAGACAGAGAGGGAGAGAGAGAGACCGAGAGGGAGGGAGACAGAGAGGGAGGAAGACAGAGAGGGAGGGATAGAGACAGAGAGAGGGAGAGAGAC
>NW_027259241.1:0-36726 GCF_045791955.1 Oncorhynchus clarkii lewisi | reverse complement strand
AAAAGGGGTAAAAAAAATAAGATAATTGCAGACATTGTCCGTCTGTTTGTGCACAAGCACAATTATAGTACTGTTTGTGCACAAGCACAATTATAGTACTGTTTGTGCACAAGCACAATTATAGTACTGTTTGTGCACAAGCACAATTATAGTACTGTTTGTGCACAAGCACAATTATAGTACTGTTTGTGCACAAGCACAATTATAGTACTGTTTGTGCACAGCACAATTATAGTACTGTTTGTGCACAAGCACAATTATAGTACTGTTTATGCACAAGCACAATTATAGTACTGTTTGTGCACAAGCACAATTATAGTACTGTTTGTGCACAAGCACAATTATAGTACTGTTTGTGCACAAGCACAATTATAGTACTGTTTGTGCACAAGCACAATTATAGTACTGTTTGTGCACAAGCACAATTATAGTACTGTTTGTGCACAAGCACAATTATAGTACTGTTTATGCACAAGCACAATTATAGTACTGTTTGTGCACAAGCACAATTATAGTACTGTTTGTGCACAAGCACAATTATAGTACTGTTTGTGCACAAGCACAATTATAGTACTGTTTATGCACAAGCACAATTATAGTACTGTTTGTGCACAAGCACAATTATAGTACTGTTTGTGCACAAGCACAATTATAGTACTGTTTATGCACAAGCACAATTATAGTACTGTTTGTGCACAAGCACAATTATAGTACTGTTTGTGCACAAGCACAATTATAGTACTGTTTGTGCACAAGCACAATTATAGTACTGTTTATGCACAAGCACAATTATAGTACTGTTTGTGCACAAGCACAATTATAGTACTGTTTGTGCACAAGCACAATTATAGTACTGTTTATGCACAAGCACAATTATAGTACTGTTTGTGCACAAGCACAATTATAGTACTGTTTGTGCACAAGCACAAACAGACGGACATACATACAGTGCATTCAGAAAGTATTCAGACCCCTTGACTTTATCCACATTTATCCTTATTCTAAAATTGATTAAATCAACAACAACAAAAATCCTCAATCTACACACAATAACCCAAACAGGTTTAGAAATGTTTGCCTCCTGTTTCCATTGATCATCCTCAACTTGATTGGTGTCCGTCTGTGGTAAATTGAATTGATTGGACATGATTTGGAAAGGCACACATGAGGTCGAAGGATTTGTCTGTAGAGCTCCGTAACAGGATTGTGTCAATGCACAGATCTGGGGGAAGGGTACCAAAAAATATCTGCAGCATTTAAGGTCCCCAAGAACACAGTGGCCTCCATCATTCTTAAAGGAAGAAGTTTGGAACCACCAAGACTCTTCCTAGATCTGGCCGCCTGGCTAAACTGAGCAATCGGGGGAGAAGGGCCTTGGTCAGGGAGGTGAGCAAAATCCTGATTATCAAAGCTCCTGAGTTCCTCTGTGGAGATGGAAGAACCTTCCAGAAGGACAACCATCTCTGTAGCACTCCACCAATCAGGCATTTTTGGTAGAGTGGCCAGACAGAAGCCCCTCTTCAGTAAAAGGCACATTGATAACCTGCTACAGAGAGCAGATGACCTCAGACTGGGGCCAAGGTTCACCTTCAAACAGGACAACAACCCTAAGCACACAGCCAAGACAACGCAGGAGTGGCTTCGGGACAAGTCTCTGAATGTTCTTGAGTTGCCCAGCTCTGGTAGGAGACCTGGAAATAGCTGTGCAGCAATGCTCCCCATCCAATCTGACAGAGCTTGACAGGATCTGCGGAGAAGAATGGGAGAAACTCCCCAAATACAGGTGCGCCAAGTCAGAAGACTCGAGGCTGTAATTTCTGCCTAAGTTGCTTCAACAAAGTACTGATTAAAGGGTCTGAACAATTTTAGAATAAAGGCTGTAACTTAACAAAATGTGGAAAAAGTAAAGGGGTCTGAATACTTTCCGGATGCACTGTATAAACGTACATATACTAAAAAATCTAAACGCAACATGCAACAATTTCAAAGATTTGACTGTGTTACAGTTCATATCAGGTAATCAGTCAATTAAAATAAATTAATTAGGCCCTGATCTATGGATTTAACATGACTGAACAGGGATGCAGCCATGGGTGGGCCTGGCTGCCAAGTGGGTAGGCCTATGACCTGCCAGGCCCACCCATGGCTGCATCCCTGTTCAGTCATGTTAAATCCATAGATCAGGGCCTAATTAATTGATTTCAATTGACTGATTACCTTATATGAACTGTGAGCCAAGCCCAGCCAATCGGAATGAGTTTTTTTCCCCACAAACAGGCTTTATTACAGACAGAAATACTCTCGGTTGTGAGGTCAGTTGGACATACTGCCAAATTCTCTAAAACGACATTGGAGGCAGCTTATGGTAGAGAAATTAACATTCAATTATCTGGCAACAGCTCTGGTGGACATTCTTGCAGTCAGTGTCATTGTGTTGTGCAACAAAACTGCACATTTAAAGTGGCCTTTTATTATTCCTAGCACAAGGTGCATCTGTGTAATGATCATGCTGTTTAATTAGCTTCTTGATATGCCACATTTTTCAGGTGAATGGATTATCTTGGCAAATAAGAATTTCTCACTAACAGGGATATCAACAAACTTGTGCACAAAATTTGAGAGAAATAAGCTTTTTGTGCGTATGGAACATTTCTGGGATTTTTTTTACATTTCAGTTCATGAAACATGGGACCAACACTTTAAATGTTGCGTTTTATATTTTTTGTTCAGTGTACATACATACATACATATTTTGATCAAAGATGCTGTTTTTGTATCTTGTTGAGGTTTCTGTAGAGAATATATGACCTAACAAAGTTATGAACGATTCTACTTCTTCTCTTATTTGCAGAGTGCTTGTGTTGGACAAGGGACAAGTAGCTGAATTTGACACTCCTTCAAAACTTTTATCCAAGAGAGGAATCTTCTATGGAATGGCTAAAGATGCTGGACTGACACAATAGCCTCTCCTCTATAAACCTATTGTGCCTTCTGGCAGAAAACAGAGTGCCAGTGAATGTATCCTTTTATACGCTGTGGTCTACTGCAAAACCAGAATGAAACACTTTTTAATGTAAAGACATTTTTTTTTTTTTTTTTACATTTTATAAAGAGTGAGTTTCAGGATGAATCCAGCTATTTTTGTACCGTACTGTGTTTGTTATTTAAGCTATACATTTTATTATTAAGAGATCTGAGGTCTGATGGGGAAGTTGGCTCAGTTCAATATGTGATTCCTTTGTGGAGCGTGTATGCAAAAACTTGAATTATGTACCACCAAAATATGAAAGATGATAATGCCTTTATTAAAGAAATTAAGACTTCCTTGTTGATGTTTCTATGATAGTTTTCATAAAACATGTTAACTACTCTGGTATAACCTACGCTACAACAGCAACATTGTTAGCAATGTAGGGGAAAACCAATGTAGAACATTTAGCTGAAAACATAGGAATTAACAGGATATATGGTTTGATACATACAGACTGTCAACACATGCTGCACTTGATGCCTCCTATTAAGAAACGCACTTAAGGCTCTGTCGATTGATGAGGAATTGAAAAGCTGTAAGGATGAAGCAAAAGGAACGGCTAGTAAGTCTTGCTGCACAGCTGATTGGCAAACTTACTGTAAATTGAGACAAGAAGAAACTATTATGAAACTAAGATAAATTATATAAAGTATGATGGAAAAAAAGCATTGGAGCATTAAATGAAATTATGGGTGTAACCGATGTGAAATGGCTAGCTAGTTAGCGGTGGTGCGCGCTAATAGCGTTTCAATCGGTGATGTCGCTCACTCAGAGGCCTTGAAGTAGTTGTTCCCCTTGTTCTGCAAGGGCTGTGGCGCGATGGGTAACGATGCTTCGAGGGTGGCTGTTGTCGATGTGTGCAGAGGGTCCCTGGTTCGAGCCCAGGTAGGGGCGAGAAGAGGGACGGAAGCTAAACTGTTACATGGGCATGAAGACTAATTCAACTCAATCTTTCATTGACTCAGACGGCTCATTCAACAACAAAAAAATGTAATGTTGCCAATTGCTATTTCATTAGAAAAGTGGGCAAACTCAGGCATGAAACGCCAACAACAAATGGTGAGCCGTCATATTCGTGCGTATAATACCTAATAATGGAAGAAAAGCATGGTCATTTAGAATTGTATAAAGTCCGTGTGGGAGTGGTGGAAAAACGGTCAGTAAACAGAAACCTCCTGACATTGACAACTTCGATGGAAAGCTACTGAGGATGGCAGTGGACTATATCTCCACTCAAATTTATCATATCTTTAATCTGACCCTGGAGAAAAGTATTCATCCTCAGACCTGAAGGAAGCTAGTCATTCCTCTAACCGAGAATGGTAAACTTTTTTTTCAAAAAGTGTGCTAAGAACTGTCAGGAAGCTGATTGGTCGGCTGTTAGTCTGGTTCTAACAGCCGACCAATCAGCTTGCTGCCAGCTCTTAGCAAACTTTTTTTGGGGGGGGAAAAAAACGTGTTTGACCAGATACAATGCCTCGCTGACTAGGACAACGTACTCCTTGTTACAAGCAAAGTAGGAGGCTGTTGTCACTCACAGTTGCTACTTCAGAACAGGAACTTTTCCAGTTATATTAGTCCTATTTTAAATTGATGTAGTTCTCTCCTTGAGATGTTCTTGTCTGTTATTATGTCATGTTTTGTGTGGACCCCAGGAAGAGAGGTGCTGCTGCTTTAGCAACAGCTAATGGAGATCCAAATAAAATACGAAATAACTGAGCTATGAACCTTCTATACATGAAATGCCTCACTGACTAGGACAATGGAGTCCTTGTTACAAAGTAAAAAGCTGTTGTCACTCAAAGTGACTGTCGTAATTCATTAGTTTTCAAAGTGTCAAGCTTGCTCACCTAGAAGCTCTCCCGAACCAGGGTTGGTGACATCCAGTGAGGTAATTACATGAATGCTGAAGTTACTGCAGTCGAGCACTAGAGGAGGCCATTTAACCACGCTCCGTCGTACCTCGCAGCACAGACTGTACCTCATAGGCTCAGGCGTCAGTACAGATGGGAGCCGGTGTTGTCTGACTCTGTTCCCTCTTGGTGTTGCTAGCGCCACGGGCTTACCAACTGATCCACACAGGACCACATTTACCTTGTAACGACTTCGCAGCAGTACTGTCCTGAATGCAGTAAACACACTAAAGCCACCCTGACACTGACTGACATTGGACCTTTCCTTCAGTGAAAATAAACCAATAAATCTAAACATTCATTTGAAATGTCAAGCATTTCATCATGTCGATTCGCACAATGATAGTGAATCTGTCCCACAAACATTGAGAGCTCCGCTGATATTTTGCCTCTTATAATGAAGCTTACTGCTGTGATGTATGGTTGATTTGATGTGGTCTCTCAGGGTGAAGTTGCTCACAGATCCAAGGTCAGTTTTATGTTTCCCCAAAAAATTGATTTGAGGAGAGTAAACTGATCCTAGATTTTAGGCCTAAGGGTAGGACAGCCCCGATCTCTAATGGGAGGGGAGTTTATCCCCAGATTGCTCGAAGCATGATGCCTCTTGCTCCACACCACAGAACCACATAGCTCTGTGGTGTTCTGGGGACGACTTGTGGCCGGCTTTTCTCAGCAGTGTTTTCCTGCATTAACTGTGTGTTGTTCTAACGTCAGGCCATAAGCTAACGAACACCCCCCCACCCCCTTCCTCTCAGCCACCCAACACCAAACGCTGACAGGTGATTGGTTCAGCTGACGATGGATGAGCTCAGAGTAGAGCCCTGCACTGGCAAATATTTTAAGCCTGAGCCTTACCCATGCTTGTGACATTCAGGCCCTACTCAGGCCCAATTGCTTCTGACAAATTTAAAGGCCGGACCTGCCTGAAATCAGAAATAACTTCCTCCGTTAGTAAATCCATTAGCTGCTCCTCTCTCTGTCACTGGCTCCTGCACGCTGATCGCTCTGCATGCACTCTGCTCATGGCAGTTCGTGAGTATCCATAGCAATGGCTCCGCTTGGGCTGCTCTGCTCAGTGAAAAGACATGAGAGCAGTTAGTTGTATAGTTACTTTTCGTCATTGTAAACTCCAACTCAAGGAACAGCTATTTTCTGTGAAATAATCTCACTGTTTCATATTTGACGTGGTTGAAGGACTTCTGACACCTTGTTATGATCTTAGTCTGATCTTAGTCAGACATGACTGTACTGCACAACAGAACACGAGCAAATGGCTCAGCTTCAAAATGTTAATGATCAATTCAGCGATACCTGAGCCCTACCCGTAACCTAGTTATGAAAAAACAGGCTCTACCCGGCCTTAACCCGATGTATAATATCAGGTTAGTACAAGCAACATGTAACATGCAGACAGAGAAACAGAACAAGCAACACTTAGCATGCAGACAGACGAAACATAGAACAAGCAACACTTAGCATGCAGACAGAGAAACATAGGAGACAAGCAACACGTGCAGACATGCAGACACATAGCATGAAACATAGTACAAGCAACACGTAACATGTAGACAGAGAAACAGAACAAGCAACACGTAACATGCAGACAGAGAAACAGAACAAGCAACACGTAGCATACAGACAGAGAAACATAGCATGCAGACAGAGAAACATGTAGCATGCAGACAGAGAAACAGAACAAGCAACACGTAGCATACAGACAGAGAAACATAGGACAAGCAACACGTAACATGCAGACAGAGAAACAGAACAAGCAACATGTAACATGCAGACAGAGAAACAGAACAAGCAACATGTAACATGCAGACAGAGAAACAGAACAAGCAACATGTAGCATGCAGACAGAGGAACAGAACAAGCAACATGTAGCATGCAGACAGAGGAACAGAACAAGCAACATGTAGCATGCAGACAGAGAAACAGAACAAGCAACACGTAGCATGCAGACAGAGGAACAGAACAAGCAACATGTAACATGCAGACAGAGGAACAGAACAAGCAACATGTAGCATGCAGACAGAGAAACAGAACAAGCAACATGTAGCATGCAGACAGAGAAACAGAACAAGCAACATGTAGCATGCAGACAGAGAAACATAGGACAAGCAACACGTAGCATGCAGACAGAGAAACAGAAACAACATGTAGCATGCAGACAGAGAAACATAGGACAAGCAACACGTAGCATGCAGACAGAGAAACATAGGACAAGCAACACGTAACATGCAGACAGAGAAACATAGGACAAGCAACACGTAGCATGCAGACAGAGAAACATAGGACAAGCAACATGTAACATGCAGACAGAGAAACATAGGACACAACACGTAGCAACATGTAACATGCAGACAGAGAAACAGAACAAGCAACATGTAGCATGCAGACAGAGAAACATAGGACAAGCAACACGTAGCATGCAGACAGAGAACATAGTACAAGCAACACGTAACATGCAGACAGAGAAACAGAACAAGCAACATGTAGCATGCAGACAGAGAAACATAGAACAAGCAACACGTAACATGCAGACAGAGGAACAGAACAAGCAACATGTAGCATGCAGACAGAGAAACAGAACAAGCAACATGTAGCATGCAGACAGAGAAACAGAACAAGCAACATGTAGCATGCAGACAGAGAACAGAACAAGCAACATGTAGCATGCAGACAGATAAACAGAACAAGCAACACGTAACATGCAGACAGAGAAACAGAACAAGCAACATGTAGCATGCAGACAGAGAAACATAGTACAAGCAACACGTAACATGCAGACAGAGAAACAGAACAAGCAACACGTAGCATGCAGACAGAGGAAACATAGAACAAGCAACACGTAGCATGCAGACAGAGGAACATATAACAAGCAACACTTAGCATGCAGACAGAGAACATAGGACAAGCAACACGTAGTAGACATGCAACACGTAGCATGCAGAGCAAGCATGCAGACAGAGGAAACATAGAACAACAACACGTAACATGTAGCATGCAGACAGAGAGAAACATAACAAGCAACACGTAGCATGCAGACAGACACGTAGCATGCAGACATAGGACAAGAAACACGTAGCATGCAGACAGAGAAACAACACAACACTTGGCATAGCATGCAAGCAACATTTGGCATACAGAAACATAGGACAAGCAACACGTAGCATGCAGACAGAGGAACATAGAACAAGCAACACTTAGCATGCAGACAGAGAAATATAGAACAAGCAGCACTTAGCATGCAAACAGAGAAACATATAACAAGCAACACTTAGCATGCAGACAGAGAAACATAGCACAAGCAACATGTAGCATGCAGACAGAGACACAGGACAAGCAACACGTAACATGTAGACAGATAAACATAGGACAAGCAGCACGTAACATGTAGACAGAGAAACATAGGACAAGCAACACGTAGCATGCAGACAGAAAACATAGGACAAGCAACACGTAGCATGCAGACAGAGAACATAGGACAAGCAACACGTAGCATGGAGCCAGAGAAACATAGAACAAGCAACACTTAGCATGCAGACAGAGAAACATAGCACAAGCAACATGTAGCATGCAGACAGAGACACAGGACAAGCAACACGTAACATGTAGACAGAGAAACATAGGACAAGCAACACGTAGCATGCAGACAGAGAACATAGGACAAGCACATGTAGCATGCAGACAGAGAACATAGGACAAGCAACACGTAGCATGCAGACAGAGAACATAGGACAAGCAACACGTAGCATGCAGACAGAGAAACATAGGACAAGCAACACGTAGCATGGAGCCAGAGAAACATAGAACAAGCAACACTTAGCATGCAGACAGAGAAACATATCACAAGCAACATGTAGCATGCAGACAGAGACACAGGACAAGCAACACGTAACATGTAGACAGAGAAACATAGGACAAGCAACACGTAGCATGCAGACAGAGAACATAGGACAAGCAACATGTAGCATGCAGACAGAGAACATAGGACAAGCAACACGTAGCATGCAGACAGAGAACATAGGACAAGCAACACGTAGCATGCAGACAGAGAAACATAGGACAAGCAACACGTAGCATGCAGACAGAGAACATAGGACAAGCAACATGTAGCATGCAGACAGAGAACATAGGACAAGCAACACGTAGCATGCAGACAGAGAAACAGGACAAGCAACACGTAGCATGCAGACAGAGACACAGGACAAGCAACACGTAGCATGCAGACAGAGAAACATAGGACAAGCAACACGTAACATGCAGACAGAGACACAGGACAAGCAACACGTAGCATGCAGACAGAGACACAGGACAAGCAACACATAGCATGCAGACAGAGAACATAGGACAAGCAACACGTAGCATGCAGACAGAGACACAGAACAAGCAACACGTAGCATGCAGACAGAGACACAGGACAAGCAACACGTAGACAGAACACCAGCACAACAAGCAACAAATAAAATTCATAAATGCAACAAAGTGCTTCCACACCTGACAAGCTACAGATAACATGGAGAGCTGCAACACACAGCTAGGGATTACATTCACAAGTCTGATTGGCCTTGAGCTATGTCTCCATGTTTTTTGTGAAGGTGTGATAGGTGGTGCAGTCGTGTGTGTCTGATGGCAGTGCATTCCAGACATGGGAAGCTCTCACAGGGAAAGCAGATTGACTGAAGGTGCTTTTCCTTAAGGGAACTATACAGTCACATCTCATGGCAGACCTTGTGGATCTGCTGCCATGGGTTTGGGTTTTCTGTTTAACAAAAGTACTGAGTGGAGAGGGAGCCAGGCCATTCAAGACGTGTCTGTGCATTGCACAAGATTTTCAAACTCAGGAGCTCATGCATTCTGAAGATGTAACAGTGACAGTTTCAAGGGTAGTTTCAAGAGCTTTGAAAGCCTGTTTGTAGACAGACTGAATGGGTTTTAATGTTGTACAGCGAGCTTGGGCCCAACTAGTCAAGCAGTATGTTAAGTGGGTGGAGTATCATAGATTTGAAATACAGTTTTGCTACCTCTGTAGTCAAACAATTTGTATACATCGGAAATTATCTAGATTGAATTTGGTTATTTAAGTTACCCTTTTCGACCTGCTTTTTAAAAGAGAGGTTGGAATCAAGTATGATGCCAAGGCACTTCAAATCAGATACCACCTGGAGCTTCTCCCCTGACACATAGACATCTGGCTCAGTAGCATCAGATACCAGCTGCAGCTTCTCCCCTGACACATAGACATCTGGCTCAGTAACATCAGATACCACCTGTAGCTTCTCCCCTGACACATAGACATCTGGGTCAGTAGCATCAGATACCAGCTGGAGCTTCTCCCCTGACACATAGACATCTGTCTCAGTAGCATCAGATACCACCTGTAGCTTCTCCCCTGACACATAGACATCTGGCTTAGTAGCATTAGATACCAGCTGGAGCTTCTCCCCTGACACATAGACATCTGGCTCAGTAACATCAGATACCAGCTGGAGCTTCTCCCCTGACACATAGACATCTGGCTCAGTAACATCAGATACCACCTGTAGCTTCTCCCCTGACACATAGACATCTGGGTCAGTAGCATCAGATACCAGCTGGAGCTTCTCCCCTGACACATAGACATCTGTCTCAGTAGCATCAGATACCACCTGTAGCTTCTCCCCTGACACATAGACATCTGGCTTAGTAGCATTAGATACCAGCTGGAGCTTCTCCCCTGACACATAGACATCTGGCTCAGTAACATCAGATACCAGCTGGAGCTTCTCCCCTGACACGTAGACATCTGTCTCAGTAGCATCAGATACCACCTGTAGCTTCTCCCCTGACACATAGACATCTGGCTCAGTAACATCAGTAACATCAGATACCACCTGGAGCTTCTCCCCTGACACATAGACATCTGGCTCAGTAGCATCAGATACCAGCTGGAGCTTCTCCCCTGACACATAGACATCTGGCTCAGTAGCATCAGATACCACCTGGAGCTTCTCCCCTGACACATAGACATCTGACTCAGTAGCATCAGATACCAGCTTTCTCCCCTGACACATAGCATCTGGCTCAGTAACATCAGATACCACCTGACACATAGACATCTGGCTTAGTAGCATCAGATACCAGCTGGAGCTTCTCCCCTGACACATAATTTGCCCTCTTCTGTGAAGAACATGCAGACATATTTTTTCCACATTGAGATGCAAATGATGAAATTATGGGTGTAACCGATGTGAAATGGCTAGCGGTGGTGACATGAGTCACTGAGCCACTTTGTAACCTGGACCATTACAGTGGTGAGTTCTTGTGCAGCTTGTTTTTTTCTCTTTACATGCACATATATCACTGTATCATTTGCATACATTTAAACTTCAGACCCAGTACAGAGAGAAGGCAGATCATTTATGTACAGGCTGAACAGGAGGGGCCCCAGTATTGACCCTTGGGGCACTCCCACATCATAGCTGAGAGTGGGCAACAGCTCATTGCTCACTCTGACACACTGGGATTTCATCCTTCTCAAGGCATCGGGGGAAAAGTTGAACACTGGTTTTGTGATGGGAATCTCATGGTTAACAGTATCAAAAGCCTTCCTTAGGTCTAGTAATACAGCCCAACAACAACGCACCCTTTGTCCATATTGGACTTCACATTTTCCAGAAGAAAGCAGTTGGCCGTTTCTGTGGAGTGTTTCGCTCTGAAGCCAAACTGTTATGAAGTGTAATGTGAAGGGGCTGTTGTTGAGGTGGGCAATCAGTTGCTCTGCTACACACTTTATAACAACCTTCCACACCACAGGTAGTATACTAATAGGCCTGTAGTTACTCACGTCAGCAGGGTCATCTGATTTAAAGATGGCCGTTATCATGGCCGACTTCCAGAAGACAATGCATATGTCTTCACACCCCAGAGATAATACTAGATGATTGTGGACTACAGGAAAAGGAGGACCGAGCACGCTCCCATTCTCATCGACGGGTCTGTAATGGAGCAGGTTGAGAGCTTCAAGTTCCTTGGTATTCCACATCACCAACAAACTAACATGATCCAAGCACACCAAGACAGTCATGAAGAGGGCACAACAAAACCTATTCCCCCTCAGGAGACTGAAAAGATTTGGCATGGGTCCTCAGATCCTCAAAAGATTCTACAGCTGCACCATCAAGTGCTCGGCATCTGACCGTATGGTGCTGCAGAGGGTAGTGCAAACGGCCCAGTACACCACTGAGGCCAAGCTTTGACTTTCTGATTTTAAAAATAATTATTTAACTGTGTGTTGGTAGAAGATCCAACCCTCCTCACCTGTATGACAGGAGTGTCTTCATTTCTATCAATCACAGAGGAGTAAAGGAGGGTGTGTAAGGTAAGAAACCTCTCCTACGTGGGATACCTGACAGAATGTACAGAACTATGTTATTACTTCCTTTTTATCCATCAATCACACTTTGAATTGCTTTGACTGGTGAAGGTGTGTGTTTCTGCCCCAACACACACACACACACACACACACACACACACACACACACACACACACACACACACACAGAGAGAGAGAAATGTGCCATATCACTGCTTTAGGCCCTTCTGTCCTGAACTGAAAATATGTTAGGTTGTCAAGACAGTACCTGTGGCCAAACTTGTTGAAATTATACGTGACCAGCCCAGATTCAGAATATTCTAAATCAGAATATCAGACTATAGATTATAATTGATTGTTGCTGAAGTGGTAAAAACAACAGATGGATGGTTACAGCTGTAGAAGCTCTAATAACATGTGACAGGAGATGAATGTGAATCGTATGTTGGTTGAAAACATTCTAAAAACCTACAATCCCCCTGAAAGCATTACAATGGTTAGACCAACTGTAATTCTTCATACAAACACACAGCTATGCCTTGAATTCTCTCATGTGGCCTCCGCATCCTTATCAGCGCGACTGTTCAGGAATTCAGGCAGAATAGTAGATACATTTAAGAGAATTGAATGTGCATTCGTTGAACGCTTTTTTTTATGTCAGTACCATTGTTGTTGATTTGCATATGTGTTGGTTTGTGGGTAATCTATGGAAAGTGGAAAGGGGGATACAGTTGAAGTCGGAAGTTTACATACACCTTAGCCAAATACATTTAAACTCATTTTTTTTTTACAATTCCTGACATTTAATCCTAGTAAAAAATGTCCTGTCTTAGGTCAGTTAGGATCACCACTATATTTTAAGAATGTGAAATGTCAGAATAATAGTAGAGAGAATTATTTATTTCAGCTTTTATTTCTTTCATCACATTCCCAGTGGGTGGGAACATACGTTCCATTGTTTTTTGTGTTATATTTTAGGATGTCTTGTTCAAAGTTCAAGCAGGGCAAAGTTCAAGCAGGGCTAAATTCAAGCAGGGCAAAGTTCAAGCAGGGCTAAGTTCAAGCAGGGCTAAATTCAAGCAGGGCAAAGTTCAAGCAGGGCTAAGTTCAAGCAGGGCTAAATTCAAGCAGGGCAAAGTTCAAGCAGGGCTAAGTTCAAGCAGGGCAAAGTTCAAGCAGGGCAAAGTTCAAGCAGGGCTAAGTTCAAGCAGGGCTAAGTTCAAGCAGGGCTATCCATATCCCTGAGATGTAATGCACATATATAATAAAATGTTGGACTCTGTCTCTACTTTGATATTGTTTATGCATGAATATCATTTGTTTACAGGTAATTCAATAACATGTTTCAATAATACTTTTAATAAAACTGCTAGCTTAGGTAAACTGTTTTCAACTCCAAGCACAGACAGGACACAGAAATACATTTTCTTAGGCATTTAATCGTGAAAATACATTTGGAGCTAGCATGCCATGAATGTATTTTGTTTTACTCATTCAGAGCTGTTCATTTTTGTCTATTGAAACAGACCCCATTTCAAAGGAAACAAGCACTCATTAAGATCAGGTGTAGCCAATTAGTGGGCGCGGTCAACACACCTGAACACACTTAACAAGATAGAGGATAGAGAGAGTTTTGTTGATGCTGAGAACAGAATGTACATGTTTTTAAGTAATATTCTTAGAACATTCTTTGTGGTTTTTATGGAAAGTTCTTAGTGTTCTGAGAACGTTACTTTAAATAGAACCACGAGGAAACCTGCAGAAGACGTTGTGCTGAAGTACTGAAATTTCCACCTAAGAAACATAAGGTTATCAGAAAATGATGTGCTAGCTGTGTATCCTGCAACATTCCCAGATCGTTGTGGAAAGGTTGCATGCAAAAAAAAATAACCATAGGACAACCACGCTTTCAGCCAAGCTCTCAGGAACATGTGGTTCTCAGAACGTTGTGGGCTAACTGGGAGGGTTGACCACAACAGGGTTGACAATGCAATCTTAAATCAGTCATAAATCCCCTTGTGACAAGGGGGATGGAAGCTTGCCATGTGCAACATGGACGGGCAATTGAATGCAAGCTTCACACAAAAATGAAAAAAAAAAAAATCTAACATGGTTGACATGTTATGGTTTTCCACCACAAAACAACAGCGTAGAACCATCTCTTTTACACTTTGTTTATTAGTATTTATTTATTAGTGTTTATTAGTTGTTCTGTGTTTCTGTTGGAAAAACATATTTCAAGTGGAATAGTTTCACCCTGTTAAAACTAGAGTTCAGTTCACCTAACAGGTTTGACCTTAAAATGAGGGACAATTGTATATGAATCACATTAAATTAATAAATCATCTTCAGAAATGTCAAAGCAACAAAATAAATGTTGCTTTACAATGATGATGAAAATTCGGCACACATTTATCCTAGAGGTCACAGAAGGACATGTCAAAATGCTGAATTTTGCCACTTTAGCAGGTCTTAATTCCTATTGAAAATCATATTTATGGAATTCTCCATGTAGTCTATATTAAGATTAAAGGGCACTTCATTCAACATAACAGGCTTTTAAAATGCAATATTGATGCACAATTTCTACTTAAAATATCAACGGGACACAAAAGGGATTTTTTTGTGGAACGACCCAGCCCTGAAAACACTACAGATGGCAATATAAATACCACTTGCTTGATGTAAACGTCCCCCCTGGGGCAAATCAAATCAAATCAAATCAAATGTATTTATATAGCCCTTCGTACATCAGCTGATATCTCAAAGTGCTGTACAGAAACCCAGCCTAAAACCCCAAACAGCAAGCAATGCAGGTGTTCCATCAGTAGAACCAAAAAGGATTGCCAAAACATTGAGGAATGTCTTGGCAGGTCATTTCATGTTCCTCAATTGAATAAAAGGTACGAGTTGTAAATATTAATATATTACTGATCTGCCAGCTTCTGTTTGAAATATATACGCTTTATATTTACCTCAGTATATCATATGGACCCTCTCTAAGGTTACATACCAGTGTATAGAAACCATTTGTCCACATCTCCTAACAAGTCAAACTTAGATGGATGTCTCCAACTAATGAACTCTATATCATTTATGGGAATTGTATGTTTTTCATTTTAACATGTAGGCAGCAACCTATTGAAGGGTAAATTAGTTCAATGTAGCCAGCGAGCCTGGTAGAAGAATTATAAACCATCATCAATTACTATCCTTCTCTCTATCCTTCTCTCTATCCTTCTCTCTATCCTTCTCTCTATCCTTCTCTCATTCCTTCTCTCTATCATTCTCTCTATCCTTCTCTCTATCCTTCTCTCTATCCTTCTCTCTATCCTTCTCTCTATCCTTCTCTCATTCCTTCTCTCTCTATCCTTCTTCTCTCTTTCCTTCTCTCTATCCTTCTCTCTATCCTTCTCTCTATCCTTCTCTCTATCCTTCTCTCTTTCCTTCTCTCTATCCTTCTCTCTATCCTTCTCTCTATCCTTCTCTCTATCCTTCTCTCTATCCTTCTCTCTTTCCTTCTCTCTATCCTTCTCTCTATCCTTCTCTCTATCCTTCTCTATCCTTCTCTCTATCCTTCTCTCTTTCCTTCTCTCTCTATCCTTCTCTCTATCCTTCTCTCTATCCTTCTCTCTTTCCTTCTCTCTATCCTTCTCTCTATCCTTCTCTCTATCCTTCTCTCTATCCTTCTCTCATCCTTCTCTCTTTCCTTCTCTCTTTCCTTCTCTCTATCCTTCTCTCTATCCTTCTCTCTTTCTCCTTCTCTCTATCCTTCTCTCTATCCTTCTCTCTATCCTTCTCTCTATCCTTCTCTCTATCCTTCTCTCTATCCTTCTCTCTATCCTTCTCTCTATCCTTCTCTCTTTCCTTCTCTCTATCCTTCTCTCTATCCTTCTCTCTTCCTTCCTTTTCCTTCTCTCTATCCTTCTCTCTATCCTTCTCTCTATCCTTCTCTCTATCCTTCTCTCTATCCTTCTCTCTATCCTTCTCTCTATCCTTCTCTCTATCCTTCTCTCTTTCCTTCTCTCATTCCAAATCATGTCAGTTAAAACAACGCTTTCAAAAACAACAATGCATAGTTTGGATCTGCAAAACAACTATTTATTTCCAATTTAACCACGGCACGAGGAACTTGTGTGAACCGCGTTTTATGAGGTTTTTAGTATTCTGTCCTACATCTGATTGGTATCTTGATGTTTTTGGTACTCTACGTTAGACGTGTTCTCACTGTGGGGGGGGGTTTAGCGGGTGGCTTTACTTGGCTCATTGCCCTCTAGCGCCTGCAGGCTGAACTCGGTCATCAGTTGAACAGTGTTTCCTCCGACACATGGGCTCATCTGGGTTCTGGGTTAACAGGACGGGTGTTAAGAAGCGCGGCTTGCAGGGTCATGTTTCGGAGGACGCATGACTCGACCTTTGCCTCTCCTGAGCCTGTTGGGGTGTTGTTTTTAGCTCGTGCTAAAAAATTCAAGCACCTTGGGAGCTGCCACAGAGTTATATTAAAAGTGCCCATTCAAGAAGGCTCGAGTTCATTGGCCACAGATAAAATTATGTCAAAACACATCTACAGTATTTTTGATTAGACTGATCATACATCATACTTTCAAAATCTTAGCTAGCAAGCTAGACAAGCAGTCACCGTCATGAATCAAGTCAACAATCTACTGGCAATCACTAGTCTGCTATTCAGTGGAGTGGGTGTGTGGTCCAAGTCTGGGTTTAAGGGTCTCTTTTTCAAGCTTAAAAGGATAGACATTCAATTCGGGAACTCTGGCCTCTTTCTAGAGCTACGAACTGAAGATGCCTGACGTCATCATGATTCAACCTTGTTTTTTTCCAAGTTCCCAGTTGTCTTGAAAGCACCATAAATCCAGGGAATGCCAGATTGATGACAAAATTAGCCAACAAAGGACTGCCACGCCAACGTCCTGTTGAAGTGAGCACAACACAACAAAGTGGGTCCACAATGTCTTGTATGCTGCTGTATAAATGATGTAATATGCCAGGGAGATATGTATAATGTAGTTAAGAAAGCAATACTAAGTGTATGTTATGTAGTAAGCTTTTAGTAGCCCGTGTGTCTCACCCTAATAATTTGGTCCCTTTTCCCCTCATCATTTGGCCTACCGTTCTGACCTGGTGGTGCACATGTAGCCTATAACCTGTTTTTAGAGAAATGTCATTAAATATTGTAAGAGCTTTCATTGTCTGCTTATATGCCACTTTTATTTATCCTAGAGTTCTGACTTGGTGTACAGGGAGAATACTATAAGAACGGCACATGTTCTGAATTATGTCGCTGTACATTTCAAAAGTGCTGAACAAATAGTTGACTACGTTCGTCCTAGCTTGCTCATTAATGTCTTAATTTGAAATTACGGATTGCCTCTTATCCGCTTGTCGTTCCTTTGTCATAGTTTGTACATCTCAACTGTCAACCACATTTGTTTAAGAAAGTCAGCCATATCAGCTATATTTTTTTTAAAGGCAGTAAATGAAGCTGAATGAACTGTTTCGCTGCCAGACAAGACTCCACTGGTAGCCAGGTGTAGCAGTGGTAAGGTTTTGGGACTGCTGTTGGGACAGCTTTATGTTGGCCCTGAATGTTGCCTAACAGCTACTGTTGTGTTCTGTAGTGGCTTTGCTGGCGTGCATGAAAATTAAATGGGGGGAGGGGGTTTATCCCAACAAGATTTACATGCTAAAATCGCCACTGGATAATATCCAAAATGTGTGTACATTTTATCTCTTTCTCTCTTCATTTCACCCCGCCTCTATCTTGCTTTCTTTCTCCCCCTTCTCCCTCTGTCCTGTAGCCAGAGCCTTTCATTTTGAGTGTCTGGTCTAATCAGTCACACCCCTCCACTCCCCTCCACCTGAATCCATCTCTACTCCTCTCTTATGTAATCCTTCTATCACAGATGGAGAGAGAGAGATGGGGGAGAGAGAGAGAGAGAGAGAGATGGGGGACAGAGAGATGGGGGAGAGAGAGAGAGAGAGAGAGAGAGAGAGAGAGAGAGAGAGAGAGAGAGAGAGAGAGAGAGAGATGGGGGAGAGAGAGAGAGAGAGATGGGGGAGAGAGAGAGCGAGAGATGGGGGAGAGAGAGAGAGATGGGGGAGAGAGAGAGAGAGAGAGATGGGGGAGAGAGAGAGAGATGAGAGAGAGAGAGAGATGAGAGAGATGAGGGAGAGAGAGAGAGGGAGAGAAAGAGAGAGATGGGGAGGGAGAGAGAGAGAGAGAGAGATGGGAGAGAGAGAGAGAGAGAGAGAGAGAGAGAGAGAGAGAGATGGGGGAGAGAGAGAGATGGGGGAGAGAGAGAGATGGGGGAGAGAGAGAGCGAGATGGGAGAAAGATGGGAGAGAGAGAGAGACATTTATCTGTCCTGTCTATCTGCTCAGTCTCTGTCCAGCAGAACCTGTTGACAACAGAAATAATTACATTTTCCTCCATTTATACTTATATTGCTTTGAATTACTTTCCATTCCACAGGCAAGTGTTGTTTGTCTCTCCAGACAAGAACATTGCTGTTTATCGGTCACTGTCAGTCAAACATTGAAACATGAGAGGACAGAAAATGAACACAATGCTAGCTTAGCACAACAATCATCTACCAATGTTCTGGTATGTATTAGATCGAATTCTATTCAGTACCTACGTTCTGTGTTCGTGGTAACACCTCCATGGAATACTGAACCAGACAGAATGTTTCAAATTGAGGTTGTTTAAACAGTCCTGCTTGTTATACATCTCTCAACTCTCTGACACAACTCCTGAGGTTCATTGATATGTGTAAAGCAGAGACACAGGTGTCAACTGTATGTCCTTGGTTCCTGTTGGCTTTTGTGCTTTTTTTAATGTGAATTTCCGGTACACCTTACGTAAGACTAACTAAAGACGATGCTGTATTTTTTTTGTCTTCCACATTAAAAAACAAATGGTTCTATATAGAGCCAAATAAGGATCATTTGGCTTGTAGCTATAGCAGAAGCCTTTTTGGTGCTATATCCCTAGTCAAAATATCCTATAGTATTTCCAATAGAATTCTATAGAATTCTCACAATCCAATAGAATTTTGTGACACCTGTATCAGAATCCTATTGGAATTCCATTGAACTACTTTTTTCCTATTGGAAACTTCTACAAAAATTATCCTATTGGATTCTAGCAGTCCTATAGGATATTGTGTCACCTGTATCAGAATCCTATTGGAATTCTATTGAACACATTTTTTCCTATTGAGAATCAAAAATAATCCTATTGGACCTTATAGGAGTGATGCATTATGATTTTTGGGGTGGCCAAAACGGAAAGTGAAACGCAAAACTTTCTGTTAATCATGTTGAAATCAATAGAACGAGAGGGAGGAGTCGGGTTGCTCGTCCTGTTAGAACTAACCTTACTAAAAAAACATCTAAGCATAACATGTATATTTTACTGGATAGAGGACAATTTGTTATAGTCAATCATCAAAATTATAGAATGTCGGCTGTAAGTTTTGGGAGGCTGGCGAAACGCGGAAGGGAACAAATCAGTTGCTTTGTTATTTAACGTTAACCAATCACAATCCGTCATACTAAATCAACAGTGACGAGGGTTGGCTGTTATTTGAGTGATAGTTTGACTCTCAAATCCATGTCTAGGTGTGAGGCCAGCAACTTTTATACAGAGAACACCCCAAGTGTTTCCTGCCATTTGAGCTTGAAAATTATCGTAGAATTCTATGTCCTAAAACCGCTTGCGCATATGACAAAACCAAAGATATTGATCTGTTTTTAAGCAATCGATTTTGTGTTATTGTGATTACTATAAATGTTTATACTAATATCACTAATCTGTGTAATTACACTCAATTAGATGTGGTCAAAATATGAGGTTGTGTAATAAAGTAACACATACTGTCCACATGCAGGAAATGAAAAGCAACAAATCTTAAATAACCTAAGATGTAGCTTTATTGCACAATCGCACAGCTAAATATGGCACATAAACCTGAGCATTTATGTTAAACTGCAATCAAGATTAAAGACCAGTAAACTGAGGAACTGTCTTTCTCCCATGTCTCCCCAGAGCTCAATCTCCATCTCTTTGCCTAATCCAATAGGAAAATCCTATCAGATTTTGGAACCAGTCCTATTGGGCTCCTATAGGATTCTATTCATGGATTGCATGTTTCCTCACAATATTGTTTTGAATGTTAATTGTGGACTAATGCCCCGCTTCTACTCAATGCGTCATCAACAAGCACGGATTAAGATTGGATCAAAATTGCATTACAGTGGCTTGGAAATATAATGACATTCAAAATGAGGCAAATAATTTGTAGGACAACGTTTTGTCATCATTTTGATGTTGCCAGATTGACTTCTAGGGATTGCTAGCTATTTTTGTAACATTTTGCGAGCTAATGACAACATTGCCATCTGTCTAAAGTTAATTTGATGACATGGTAATACTGGCAATGTCACGACTTCCGCCGAAGTTGGCTCCCCTGCTTGTTCGGGCGGTGCTCGGCGGTCTTCGTCACCGGCCTACTAGCCGCCACCGATCCCTTTTTCTTTTGTCTGTTTGTTTCGTCTTATTAGTTTCACCTGTGTTTCTGTTGTTTGGTTTAATGAGCTCCCCTATATTTAGTAGGTGGACCCGCCTTTATTTTCTGCGGGATTGTCTTTATGTTACGTGTGCATGTTAGGTAGTGGTGGATTGTCTTTATGTTACGTGTGCATGTTAGGTAGTGGTGGATTGTCTTTATGTTACGTGTGTGCATGTTAGGTAGTGGTGGATTGTCTTTATGTTACGTGTGCATGTTAGGTAGTGGTGGATTGTCTTTATGTTATGTGTGCATGTTAGGTAGTGGTGGATTGTCTTTTCTTAAACTTGGCACCCTGTGGTTTTTGGGTTGTCTCGTTGTGTGTCCGCGCCCTGTATTTGTTGGGCTTATTATTTTGTGTGCCTTAGTAAAAGTACTTAACCCCAGTGGAACTCTCTCTGCGTCTGATTCCTGCACCCACCTAGTCCCGCGTGACAGGCAAAGTTGTTGCCTACTAAATATTTGACTACTTTAGCAATGCCATCATATTTCCAGGCACTATAGTGTAATTTAGGGTGTGTTCGTAAATTCACTCTGGAGTGCCAGAGTGAGCTCTGAGTGCGCTCTGGGCATTAGTAAATTCAGAGCAGATTGTCAATTCATAAATTAAGAGGACTAGGGTTGATCTGAGCATTCTAACCCAACAATGGCAGTCAAGCACCCAAGATAACTGACTGAAGTTGGCTAGCTTGCTAGCCACTTCCAGACACAAATGAGAGAACACCTTACTCTGACCATTCTACTCTCCCTAGCAGAGCTGGTTAGGCTGTTTTCATGTTATCTAGAGCGTTGGTGACGGTAACTGTGCTACTGGCAACAATTTCATTACGTTTTTTACTGACTGTTCCAATTATTCTGCGCTATGGCACACTCAGAAGAGAGTGCTCTGAAGTCAGAGTAGATAGCCAGAGTGAATTTACAAACACACCCTTAGACGAAACCGTAGTTGGCCTCCGTCCGGAATGACTGGGCTTATCACTCCTTCAGGGCACCACTATGACGCCGCTGATAGATGGCGGCTTAAGAACATTCATAACAATGGCATGGCGCTACCGAGTGACGGAGGTGCAGGATCTAGGACCTGAAGAACAGTTTGCAGTTCTCCCAGGGTCAGCTCGATGAGGTTAAACATGCAAACAGCTAGATGACAGCAGTCTGTAAGTCATTGAGAGAGGACATCAGTTCTGTATGTGAATCCATGATAACAATGACGGAGAGGGACAATCGAGGCGGAACAACAATGTTGTGGACAGAATTGCAGAATCTCCACACAAGCCCTAGACGGAGTCTGAGGACAAATTGAGGGAAATAATTCTCGTAGAAACTGAAGCTGGACCACAGGAAGATTGAGGTGGAGCACGCCCACGGGACTGAAAATCTCACCACCAGCCCAGGTGACAGGCCCAGGCCAATAGTGGTCATGTTCCTGCGGTTCAAGGTCAAAGTAGCTGTTCTAGAAAGAGTCAAGAACTTGAGAGGAACGTATATCTTCCTCAGTGAGGACAATCCTCAAGCTCTGCACAAGAAGAGAAAATAACTTATCCCGGGCAATGAATCAAATCAGATTTTATTGGTCACATACACATGGTTAGCAGATGTTAATACGAGTGTAGCGAAATGCTTGTGCTTCTAGTTCCGACCATGCAGTAATATCAAACATGTAATCTAAGTTGCCAGAGCTCATGGGAACATTGCTTACATCCACGATGCTCATTGTCCACCCTGGGTTGGTAGCTTCAACCCCTCAGCACACACACACTTACACACATCAACTAATTAATGGACTGCTGAATAATGTTTTATTCTTTCTTATCCATATTATGTCTATCTCTGATAAGCTACCCAGGAAAGGGCTGAACATAGCCCATATTAATATACGTAGCCTTAGAAATAAGGTTCATGAACTCAATAACTTGCCAACATCAGATAACATTCATATACTAGCCATGATACTCACTCTGATAATTCATTTGATGATACAGCAGTAGCAATACAAGGATATAACATCTATAGAAGAGACAGAAATGCTTATGGGGAAGGTGTTGCTGTATATATTCAGAGCCGTATCCCTGTAATGCTTAGAGAGCATCTCATGTCATGTTTTATTGCTGTGGTTGCAGGTTGCAGGTTCAGGTTCAAGTTCAGGTTCAGGGTGTTGCAATAGGCCATCAAGTGTTTTAGGTCAGTATCTACATAATGTGTGTGAAATGCTTGATAGTGTATGGGATATAAAATAAAAAAAAGTGGTAGCTCAAGTGGTAGCTGTTAGGTAACATTTAGGGCCAACATAAAGCTGTCCCAACAACAGTCCCAACACCTTACCACTGCTACACCTGGCTATCAGCGGAGCCTTGTCTGGCAGCGAAACAGTTAATTCAGTCTCATTTACTGCCTTTTAACATAGCTGATATGGCTGACTTGATTAAACAAATGTAGTTTCTACTAACAATTGAGATGTACAAACTATGGCATAAGGCAATACTTAATTTCAATTAAGACATTAATGAGCAAGCTAGGATGGACGTAGTCAACATAACTATTTGTTCAGCACTTTTGAAATGTACAGTGACAGAATTCAGAACATTGGCCGTTCTTACAGTTTTCCCTGTACACCAAGTCAGAACCGTAGGATAAATAAAGGGGGAATATAAGCAGACAATGACAGCTATTACAATATTCCAAGATGACATTTCTCTTAAACAGGTTATAGGCTACATGTGCACCACCAAGTCAGAACAGTAGGCAAAATTAAGAGGGGAAAATAGACTAATTATTAGAGTGAGGCAACTTCATTGGTAAAGTGAGGCGACTTGATTCATGATGATGACTGCTAGCTAAGATTTTGAAAGTATGATGTTGACATGACCAGTCCAATCAGAGCTACTATAGATTTAACGTGATTTGACGTCATTTTATCTGTGGCCAATAACCTTGAGCCTTATTGGATGGGCACTTCTAATTTAACTCTATGGCAGCACCCAAGGGTCTTAAATTTTCGCGCTCAGCCCTTAGATTTGGCGGTGACATAGTGTCCCCATGAGTGACAGAACACTGAGCCAATCACGGTGCAACTAGAGAACATTAACCCTACGCTTCGTATTTTCCGCTAGCTGCCCCACCACCACAGAAAGCACTGAACTAGGCTGAAACACCTGCATTTTGGAGCTGCTTCACTCAAGAAAGCGAAAAAGAGACCATGTTTGTATGCGGCTTTATTAAAGCAACATAACATTTTTTTACATTGTTTCCAAACTAATATGTGACACGTATTAATGCCAAAATAAAATGCGAAACAGGGAACCCCAATAAATAAAACGTTTTTGTTGTTGTTATTGTTTTTGCTAAAAATATGGGGCTCAAAACAGGTGGGGCAGACTGCCCTGAATGATGGGTCGCCACTGAAATTTCGGTCAATTTTGTTGCAGACTAAACAACCCCCATTAAACGGTTAACAAACAGTTAAATTAGTTCCAAACAGTAAAATGACCTTTACCAAGAAAAAATATGCAAGGAGGAATGGAATCTTTTCATTAAAAGCATCTTACTGATCACTGACAACATCCAGGGAAATTGCAGAGCGCGAAATTAAAATGACAGAAATTGTAATATTAAGCATTCATGAAAATACAAGTGTCATACATCATTAAAAAGCTTAACTTCTTGATAATCCAGCTGCGTTGTCATATTTTAAAAAGGCTTTAAGGTGAAAGCACACCATGCGATTATCTGAGGACAGCACCCCGCACACTAAAGCATTACATACATTTTCCAACCAAGCAGAGGCGTCACAAAAGTCAGAAATAGCGCTAAAATAAATCTCTTACCTTTGAAGATCTTCATCTGGTTGCAATCACAAGGGTCCCAGCTACGTAACAAATGGTCCTTTTATTCAATAAAGTCCTTCTTTATATCCCAAAAAAGTATGTTTCATTGGCGCGGTAGACTCAATATTCCACCGGTTTCCCTCGTTTAAAATGCATACAAATGAATCCCGTAACATATCAAAGAACGTTCCTAATCAATCTTCAGGTACCCTAATATGTAAACAAACGATCCAATTTGAGACAGAGAATACCGGAAACCATTACCGGAGATAAATAACGAAGTACGCGCACTCACCGGAACGTGCAACAAACACTACAGCCAAAATCGGAGCCACTTACTAAAATTACAAACTAGCTAATTTTTCAAAAAACAAGCCTGAAACTCTTTCTACAGACTGTTTACATCTAGTGGAAGGAACTGCAATCTGGGAGGTCTTCCTTTTATTTTCCTTCCCATTGACAGCCATAGTAATCAAGGGTGAGCTGAAAAAAAAAATCTGGATGGATTGTCCTCAGGTTTTTGCCTGCCATATTAGTTCTGTTATACTCAGAACTGTTTTCTATCCATTACTACTAATTATATGCATATCCTAGCTTCTGGGCCTGAGTAGCAGGCAGTTTACTTTGGGCACCTCATTCATCCAAACTTCCGAATACTGCCCCCTAGCCCAAAGAAGTTAAGAGCTTAAAAAACATGTGACATTGGGGTGACAGGTAGTCTTGTGGTTAGCGCTTTGGACTTGTAACTGAAAGGTTTCAAGATCGAATCCCTGAGCTGACAAGGTAAAAATCTGTTGATCTCCCCCTGAACAAGGCAGTTAACGCACCGTTCCTAGGCTGTCATTGAAAATAAGAATTTGTTCTTAACTGACTTGCCTAGTTAAATAAAGGCTAAAAAAATAGCAAGCCTATTCTCCCATATTACTGAAAAACTACTATAATGAAGCGGAGAATGAAATACATATTTTTCAAACATCTGCCATATTGCAATTTGTTCCAAGACACACCTGATGCGAGCCGTGTGATGTGACACTGACAGAGATCAACATCTCCATTAGAAACTTAAAGAGGGAAAAGGTAAATATGCAACACCTATGATGTGTTATGACTGTGCCTTTGGCTTCTGGACAACAAAATCAAGTTGATACTGTACACAAACCAGTTAAACAGGAGAGTAATGATGTGAAACTTTTTTTGGTTGCTAGCTTTGTTGTTTTTGTTGGCTGCTTCGTGCTGCTCCCCTCTCTCTGACTGCTCACTACAGCCTGCGTCTGAGTTGCCTAGCAACGAGTCTCTGCTCTGGTTTGCTCCCGGCTCACTCTGACTAGAGACAGCCAGTTAGGTAAGAAAGCGACTTTTTAACTCTAAACTCACTCTACATGACTATTTTTTTTATTTTGCTGTGACTCTTATGTGGATGAAGTAAAACAATACATTTGTTGTTCTGATGTGAGGAGCATCCAGATGCTGCACTTAATGCATTTATGAAATTTCTTCTTCCAATTATTGATAAACGTGCACCTGTTAGAACTGTTAAGGCTCCATGGATTGATGAGGAATTGAAAAATGGTTGAAAGAGATGGGGCAAAAGGAGTGGCTAATAAGTCTGGCTGCACATCTGACTGGCTGACTTACTGCAAATTGAGAAACTATGTGGCAAAACTCAACCAACAAAAAGCCAAGATCAAGGATTTAAAGTATGATGGAAAAAAAACTTTGGAGTACTTTAAATGAAAGTATGGGCAGAAAGACAAATTCAACATCTTTTATCGAATCAGACGGCTTATTTATCCCAAAACCATTTGATGTTACAAATTATTTTAATGATAACTTCATTGGTAAAGTAGGCCAAGTTAGGCAGCAAATGCCAACAACGAACAGTGAGCCATCATGTTCGTGTATAAAATAAAATAAAATAATGAAATAAAAGCAGTGCAAGTTTAGTGGTTAGAGCGTTGGACTAGTAACCGAAAGGTTGCAAGTTCAAATCCCGGTGCTGACAAGGTACAAATCTGTCGTTCTGCCACTGAACAGGCAGTTAACCCACTGTTCCTAGGCCGTCATTGAAAATAAGAATTTGTTCTTAACTGACTTGCCTAGTTAAATAAAGGTAAAAAAAATATATATATATCTATTTTTGCAGGCTAACACTCTCTGCTCTATTGTTTGCAGGCTAACAGTCTCTCTCTCCCTAATTATTTGCTCCCATTAAAGCTCGTAAATTCTGATTTCCCATGTTCATCCCATCATTCTTCCTCTCCTCCTCTCTCTCTCTCTCTCTATCTCTCTCGCTCTTTCTCTAGCACTCACTCTCTACCCATCTCTCTCTCCAACTACCCTCTCCCTCCCTCTCGCTCTCTCTCATCTCTGTCCTTTTTCCTCCCTGTTAATCTCTCATCTAGATACCAGGGAGTGGGCTCAGATCAATGAGAAGCAGTTTGATCAGAAGCTTTGAAGTAGAATGACATACGATTTCTGAACAGGCAATTTCTGAACAGGTGAATTCTGAACAGGTGAATTCTGAACAGCTTCTTTCTGAGTGATCACAATGAGCAGGGACCTACACACATGCACACAAGCATGCGCACACACACATATTGAGGACAGTCACACACACCGGGGAGGGTATTGCAGGCTTTGAAGAACAGAGAGCGGGAGGCTTTAGATGAATCAAAAACATGACTGTGGAAAGGGATTGAAGGAATTGGACTGAAAATGGTCAGAAGTTGAAGGATGGCTCAGAGGTTCCATCATAGTCGTTGCATGGCTTCTTTTTCCTTTTTAACCAAGCGTACTTTGGGGATTGTCAGGTAATTTAACCAAGCGTACTTTGGGGATTGTCAGGTCATTTAACCAAGCGTACTTTGGGGATTGTCAGGTCATTTAACCAAGCGTACTTTGGGGATTGTCAGGTCATTTAACCAAGCGTACTTTGGGGATTGTCAGGTCATTTAACCAAGCGTACTTTGGGGATTGTCAGGTCATTTAACCAAGCTTACTTTGGGGATTGTCAGGTCATTTAACCAAGCGTACTTTAGGGATTGTTAGTTAATTTAACTAAGTTTACTTTAGGGATTGTTAGTTAATTTAACTAAGTTTACTTTAGGGATTGTTAGTTAATTTAACCAAGTTTACTTTAGGGATTGTTAGTTAATTTAACTAAGTTTACTTTAGGGATTGTTAGTTAATTTAACCTAGTTTACTTTAGGGATTGTCAGTTAATTTAACTAAGTTTACTTTAGGGATTGTTAGTTAATTTAACCTAGTTTACTTTAGGGATTGTCAGTTAATTTAACTAAATTTACTTTAGGGATTGTTAGTTAATTTAACTAAGTTTACTTTAGGGATTGTTAGTTAATTTAACCTAGTTTACTTTAGGGATTGTCAGGTCATTTAAAGGGGCAATCTGGGATTTTCAGGTAATTTCGTACAATAAAATTATGCTTTATCCAAACAATTGACCACCCTTCTGCTTTCATGGAATTGGGCCTTAAGTGTTAATACTGGTCTACATATAGCTGGCCTCTATATTACTGGACTCCATATTTAACTGGCCTCCATATTTAACTGGCCTCTATATAACCGGGCCCCATATTTAACTGACCTCTATATAACCGGCCTCCATATTTAACCAGCCTCCATATTTAACTGGCCTCCATATTTAACTGCCCTCTATATAACTGTCTCTATATTTAACTGGCCTCCATATTTAACTGGCCTCCATATTTAACTGGCCTCCATATAACTGGTCTCCATATTTAACTGGCCTCCATATTTAAATGGCCTCTATATTTAACTAGCTTCTATATTTAACTGGCCTCTATATAACTGGCCTCTATATTTAACTAGCCTCTATATTTAACTGGCCTCTATATAACTGGCCTCTATATAACTGGCCTCTATATAACTGGCCTCTATATAACTGGCCTCTATATTTAACTGATCTCCACTTAGCTTCATATCATAAGGCCATAACAGTAGACCCACAGATTGTCACCAACACACCTCATGCTCCTATGTTAGAGTCTGATTAGACTACAACAGTAGCTGGTGGAAGTGTGTGTGTGTGTGTGTGTGTGTGTGTGTGTGTGTGTGTGTGTGTGTGTGTGTGTGTGTGTGTGTGTGTGTGTGTGTGTGTGTGTGTGTGTGTGTGTGTGTGTGTGTGTGTGTTCATTCTGGTGGAAATGTTTGGGGCATTGTTTCTGTGCTATCGGCGCCAGCCTGCAAGCTTGGCACAGCAGATGACATTCTCCTCACATGACCTAGCCCACTACACCACTCAAGATATTATAGGACACAGCAGAGAGAGGGGGAGAGAGAGGGAGAGGAAGGAAAGATTGAGATAGGGAGGGAGTGAGGGAAGAGAGAGGTAGAGAGAAAGAGAGCGAGGGAGGGAGAGAGATAAAGGAGGGAGCGAAGGAGAGATAAGGAAGGGGGAAAGTAAGAGTGAAAGAGAGCGGGAGAGATGGAATGAAAGAGGAGAGACGAAGGGGGAGGGTTGGAGGGGGTAATGATGGGGAGGAGGGAGAGAGGAAGGGTTGGAGGGGTAATGACGGGGAGGATGGAGAGAAGAAGGGGAGCAGGGGGTTGGAGGGGGTAATGATGGGGATGCGGGAGAGAAGAAGGGGGGAGAGGACTGAGGATGTGAGTGTCGGTGACCCCGAGGCACATAGCTGCAAGCAGTCTCCTGTAGCTGAACACTGGCCAGGAAAACTGCCTGGGTACTCTGTGTTCTGCCCCCTGACACACAGACACACAGACACACACACACAGTGCAACTGATCTGGATGACTCACTCATCCCTCTCTCCTGTCCTTCTATTTTTGGATGTATCTCTTTATCTTTCAGTCAAACATTAAAAGATGGAAAATTAGAGATTACTAAGAGGCAGGGAGACACAGCATTCATTATGCAAAGGAAAAAAACAATTTTACTCAAACAGCGATCAGAGTGCTTCATCCAGTGATTACGTCACTTGTTTGGCACCAAGCACTTTATGACATCACTTCCTGGTTTAGATGTTTGGCTGGCTTGTTTGTGTGGTTATATTAGAAGCATAGTTATCATAAAGGATTAGTGCTACTGGTTTCATCACCAGGGAATTGTGACGTACTGGTATATGACACACAAGACTTAGTCGTAAGTACACTGTAAAAAAAATATAAAAAAATAAAAAGTTGATTCAATCTACAATTGTAAGGTAACCAGCTGCAATAGGATTGTGAGTTTGCTAAACATTTGGGCATAAAGCTGAACCAATATACAGTGTTGCCTTCCAAAAGCAAACATGAATTTATAATTTGAATCAACAAGTTTTTATACATTCAGCTCACCATAAGCAATGTTCACACATTAGGTCAATTTCTTGTCCTTCTGTTGTCCATCCAACTCACAGAACACTAACACTGATTAAGCAATTGGTTATTATTATTCTTTTTTTTACAATATATGTGAAATAAAAGTAACAAATAATTAAAGAGCAGCAGTAAAATAAAAATAGCGAGACTATATACAGGGGGTACCGGTACAGAGTCAATGTGGAGGCTATATACAGGGGGTACCGGTACAGAGTCAATGTGGAGGCTATATACAGGGGGTACCGGTACAGAGTCAATGTGGAGGCTATATACAGGGGGTACCGGTACAGAGTCAATGTGGAGGCTATATACAGGGGGTACCGGTACAGAGTCAATGTGGAGGCTATATACAGGGGGTACCGGTACAGAGTCAATGTGGAGGCTATATACAGGAGGTACCGGTACAGAGTCAATGTGGAGGCTATATACAGGGGGTACCGGTACAGAGTCAATGTGGAGGCTATATACAGGGTGTTACGGTACAGAGTCAATGTGGAGGCTATATACAGGGTGTTACGGTACAGAGTCAATGTGGAGACTATATACAGGGTATTACGGTACAGAGTCAATGTGGAGGCTATATACAGGGTGTTACGGTACAGAGTCAATGTGGAGGCTATATACAGGGGGTACCGGTACAGAGTCAATGTGGAGGCTATATACAGGAGGTACCGGTACAGAGTCAATGTGGAGGCTATATACAGGGGGTACCGGTACAGAGTCAATGTGGAGGCTATATACAGGGTGTTACGGTACAGAGTCAATGTGGAGGCTATATACAGGGGGTACCGGTACAGAGTCAATGTGGAGGCTATATACAGGGGGTACCGGTACAGAGTCAATGTGGAGGCTATATACAGGGGGTACCGGTACAGAGTCAATGTGGAGGCTATATACAGGGGGTACCGGTACAGAGTCAATGTGGAGACTATATACAGGGTATTACGGTACAGAGTCAATGTGGAGGCTATATACAGGGGGTACCGGTACAGAGTCAATGTGGAGGCTATATACAGGGGGTACCGGTACAGAGTCAATGTGGAGACTATATACAGGGGGTACCGGTACAGAGTCAATGTGGAGGCTATATACAGGGGGTACCGGTACAGAGTCAATGTGGAGGCTATATACAGGGGGTACAGGTACAGAGTCAATGTGGAGACTATATACAGGGGGTACCGGTACTGAGTCAATGTGGAGGCTATATACAGGGGGTACCGGTACTGAGTCAATGTGGAGGCTATATACAGGGGGTACAGGTACAGAGTCAATGTGGAGGCTATATACAGGGGGTACCGGTACAGAGTCAATGTGGAGGCTATATACAGGGGGTACCGGTACAGAGTCAATGTGGAGGCTATATACAGGGGGTACAGGTACAGAGTCAATGTGGAGGCTATATACAGGGGGTACCGGTACAGAGTCAATGTGGAGGCTATATACAGGGTATTACGGTACAGAGTCAATGTGGAGGCTATATACAGGGGGTACCGGTACAGAGTCAAGGTGGAGACTATATACAGGGGGTACCGGTACAGAGTCAATGTGGAGGCTATATACAGGGGGTACCGGTACAGAGTCAATGTGGAGACTATATACAGGGGTACCGGTACTGAGTCAATGTGGAGGCTATATACAGGGTATTACGGTACAGAGTCAATGTGGAGGCTATATACAGGGGGTACCGGTACAGAGTCAATGTGGAGACTATATACAGGGGGTACCGGTACAGAGTCAATGTGGAGGCTATATACAGGGGGTACCGGTACAGAGTCAATGTGGAGACTATATACAGGGGATACCGGTACTGAGTCAATGTGGAGGCTATATACAGGGGGTACCGGTACAGAGTCAATGTGGAGGCTATATACAGGGTATTACGGTACAGAGTCAATGTGGAGGCTATATACAGGGGGTACCGGTACAGAGTCAATGTGGAGACTATATACAGGGGGCACCGGTACAGAGTCAATGTGGAGGCTATATACAGGGTATTACGGTACAGAGTCAATGTGGAGGCTATATACAGGGGGTACCGGTACAGAGTCAATGTGGAGGCTATATACAGGGGGTACCGGTACAGAGTCAATGTGGAGGCTATATACAGGGGGTACAGGTACAGAGTCAATGTGGAGACTATATACAGGGGGTACCGGTACTGAGTCAATGTGGAGGCTATATACAGGGGGTACCGGTACAGAGTCAATGTGGAGGCTATATACAGGGGGTACCGGTACAGAGTCAATGTGGAGACTATATACAGGGGGTACCGGTACAGATTCAATGTGGAGGCTATATACAGGGGGTACCGGTACAGAGTCAATGTGGAGGCTATATACAGGGGGTACCGGTACAGAGTCAATGTGGAGGCTATATACAGGGGGTACAGGTACAGAGTCAATGTGGAGACTATATACAGGGGGTACCGGTACTGAGTCAATGTGGAGGCTATATACAGGGGGTACCGGTACTGAGTCAATGTGGAGACTATATACAGGGGGTACAGGTACAGAGTCAATGTGGAGACTATATACAGAGGGTACCGGTACAGAGTCAATGTGGAGGCTATATACAGGGTATTACGGTACAGAGTCAATGTGGAGGCTATATACAGGGGGTACAGGTACAGAGTCAATGTGGAGGCTATATACAGGGGGTACCGGTACAGAGTCAATGTGGAGGCTATATACAGGGGGTACCGGTACAGAGTCAATGTGGAGGCTATATACAGGGGGTACAGGTACAGAGTCAATGTGGAGGCTATATACAGGGGGTACCGGTACAGAGTCAATGTGGAGGCTATATACAGGGTATTACGGTACAGAGTCAATGTGGAGGCTATATACAGGGGGTACCGGTACAGAGTCAATGTGGAGACTATATACAGGGGGTACCGGTACAGAGTCAATGTGGAGACTATATACAGAGGGTACCGGTACAGAGTCAATGTGGAGGCTATATACAGGGGGTACAGGTACTGAGTCAATGTGGAGGCTATATACAGGGGGTACCGGTACAGAGTCAATGTGGAGGCTATATACAGGGTGTTACGGTACTGAGTCAATGTGGAGGCTATATACAGGGTATTACGGTACAGAGTCAATGTGGAGGCTATATACAGGGGGTACCGGTACAGAGTCAATGTGGAGACTATATACAGGGGGTACCGGTACAGAGTCAATGTGGAGGCTATATACAGGGGGTACCGGTACAGAGTCAATGTGGAGACTATATACAGGGGATACCGGTACTGAGTCAATGTGGAGGCTATATACAGGGGGTACCGGTACAGAGTCAATGTGGAGGCTATATACAGGGTGTTACGGTACAGAGTCAATGTGGAGGCTATATACAGGGTATTACGGTACAGAGTCAATGTGGAGGCTATATACAGGGGGTACCGGTACAGAGTCAATGTGGAGACTATATACAGGGGGTACCGGTACAGAGTCAATGTGGAGGCTATATACAGGGTATTACGGTACAGAGTCAATGTGGAGGCTATATACAGGGGGTACCGGTACAGAGTCAATGTGGAGGCTATATACAGGGGGTACCGGTACAGAGTCAATGTGGAGGCTATATACAGGGGGTACAGGTACAGAGTCAATGTGGAGACTATATACAGGGGGTACCGGTACTGAGTCAATGTGGAGGCTATATACAGGGGGTACCGGTACAGAGTCAATGTGGAGGCTATATACAGGGTGTTACGGTACAGAGTCAATGTGGAGGCTATATACAGGGGGTACAGGTACTGAGTCAATGTGGAGGCTATATACAGGGGGTACCGGTACAGAGTCAATGTGGAGGCTATATACAGGGTGTTACGGTACAGAGTCAATGTGGAGGCTATATACAGGGGGTACCGGTACAGAGTCAATGTGGAGGCTATATACAGGGGGTACCGGTAAAGAGTCAATGTGGAGGCTGTATGCAGGGGGTACCGGTACAGAGTCAATGTGGAGGCTATATACAGGGGGTACAGGTACAGAGTCAATGTGGAGGCTATATACAGGGGGTACTGGTACAGAGTCAATGTGGAGGCTATATACAGGGGGTACCGGTACAGAGTCAATGTGGAGGCTATATACAGGGGGTACAGGTACAGAGTCAATGTGGAGGCTATATACAGGGGGTTACGGTACAGAGTCAATGTGGAGGTTATATACAGGGGGTACCGGTACAGAGTCAATGTGGAGGCTATATACAGGGGGTACCGGTACAGAGTCAATGTGGAGGCTATATACAGGGGGTACCAGTACAGAGTCAATGTGGAGGCTACATACAGGGTATTACGGTATAGAGTCAATGTGGAGGCTATATACAGGGGGTACCAGTACAGAGTCAATGTTGAGGCTATATACAGGGGGTTACGGTACAGAGTCAATGTGGAGGTTATATACAGGGGGTACCGGTACAGAGTCAATGTGGAGGCTATATACAGGGGGTACCGGTACAGAGTCAATGTGGAGGCTATATACAGGGGGTACCGGTACAGAGTCAATGTGGAGGCTATATACAGGGGGTACAGGTACAGAGTCAATGTGGAGGCTATATACAGGGGTACCAGTACAGAGTCAATGTGGAGGCTATATACAGGGGGTACCGGTACAGAGTCAATGTGGAGGCTATATACAGGGGGTACAGGTACAGAGTCAATGTGGAGGCTATATACAGGGTGTTACGGTACAGAGTCAATGTGGAGGCTATATACAGGGTGTACCAGTACAGTCAATGTGGAGGCTATATACAGGGGGTACCAGTACAGAGTCGATGTGGAGGCTATATACAGGGGGTACCAGTACAGTCAATGTGGAGGCTATATACAGGGGTTACCAGTACAGTCAATGTGGAGGCTATATACAGGGGGTACCGGTACAGAGTCAATGTGCCGGTTAATCAAGGTAATTAAGGTAATATGTGCATGTAGGTAGAGTTAAAATGACTATGTATAGAATATAAACAGAGTAGCAGCAGCATACAAGGGGAGGGGGGGGGGGGGGGGGGCAATGCTAATAGTCTGGGTAGCAATTTGATTAGATGTTCAGGATTATTATGGCTTGGGGGTAGAAGCTGTTTATAGAAGCCTTTTGGGCCTAGACTTGGTGCCCCGGTACCGCTTGACGTGCGGTACCAGAGAGAACAGTCTGTGACTAGGGTGGCTGGAGTCTTTGACAATTTTTAGGGCCTCTGTAGTGTCTTGCGGTCAGAGGCCGAGCAGTTGCCATACCAGGCAGTTATGCAACCCGTCAGGATCCTCTCAATGGTGCAGCTGTATAATTCTTCTTTTCTTTTTTCTTCTTCTTCTTCTTCTCCTGAGGGGGAAAAGGCTTTGTCCTGCCCTCTTCACAACTGTCTCGGTGTGTTTGGACCATGATAGTTTTTTGGTGATGTGGACACCAAGGAACTTGAAGCTCTCAAACTGCTCCACTACAGCCCCATCGATGAGAACGGGGGCGTGCTCGGTCCTCCTTTTCCAGTAGTGAACAATCATCTCCTTTGTAATGATCATGTTGAGGGAGAGGTTGTTGTCCTGGCACCACACGGCCAGGTCTCTGACCTCCTCCCTATAGGCTGTCTCATCGTTGTCGGTGATCTGGCCTACCACTGTTGTGTCATCGGCAAATGTAATGATGGTGTTGGAGTTGTGCCTGGCCATGCAGACATGAGTGAACAGGGAGTACAAGAGGGGACTGAGGATGCATCCTGGGGGGCCCCCATGTTGAGGATCAGCGTGGTGGATGTGTTGTTACCTACCCTTCCCACCTGGGGGCGGCCCTTCAGGAAGTCCAGGATCCAGTTGCAGAGGGAGGTGTTTAGTCCCAGGGTCCTTAGCTTAGTGATGAGCTTTGAGGGCACTATGGTGTTGAATACTGAGCTGTAGTCAATGAATAGCATTCTCACATAGGTGTTCCCTTTGTCCAGGTGAGAAAGGGCAGTGTGGAGTGCAATAGAGATTGCATCATCTGTGGATCTGTTGGGGCAGTATGCAAATTGGAGTGGGTCTAGGATTTCTGGGATAATGGTGTTGATGTGAGTCATTACCAGCGTTTCAAAGTACTTCATGGCAACAGATGTGAGTGCTATTGGTCAGTAGTCATTTAGGCAGGTTACCTTAGTGTTCTTGGGCACAGGGACTATAGTTGTCTGCTTGAAACATGTTGGTATTATAGACTCAGTCAGGGACAGGTTGAAAATGTCAGTGAAGACACTTGCCAGTTGCTCTGCGCATGCTCGGTGTACACATCCTTTTAATCTGTCTGGCCCTGCGGCCTTGTGAATGTTGACCTGTTTGATGGTCCTACGCACATCGGCTATGGAGAGCATGATCACACAGTCGTCCGGAACAGCTGATGCTCTCATGCATGCCTCAGTGTTGCTTGCCTCGAGCATAGAAGTAATTTAGCTCATCTGGTAGGCTTGTGTCACTGGACAGCTCAAGAGCTTCTCTTTGTAGTCTGTAATAGTTTACAAGCCCTGCCACATCCGACGAGCGTCGGAGCCGGTGTAGTACGATTCGATCTTAGTCCTGTATTAATGCTTTACCTGTTTGATAGTTAGTCTGAGGGCATAGCGGGATTTCTTATAAGCTTCCGGTTTATAGTCCCGCTCCTTGAAAGCGGCAGCTCTACCCTTTAGCTCAGTATGAA
>NW_027259240.1:17500-36728 GCF_045791955.1 Oncorhynchus clarkii lewisi | reverse complement strand
ACACACATTCACATGATAACACGTTGTAGATACAGTGCCTTCGGAAAATATTCAGACACCTTGACTTTTTCCACATTTTGTTATGTTAAAACCTTATTCTAAAATGGATTAAATAAAACAAATATTCTCAGCAATCCACACCCAATACCCCATAATGACAAAGCGAAAACAGATTTTTAATGTTTGCAATGTATTAAAGCTACAAAACAGATACCTCTTTATATAGCTATTCAGACCCTTTGCTATGAGACTCAAAATTTAGCTCAGGCACATCCTGTTTCCATTGATCATCCTTGAGATGTTTCTAAAACTTGATTGGAGTCCACCTGTGGTAAATTTAATTGATTGTACATGATTTGTAAAGGCACACTCCTGACTAAATAAGGTCCCACAGTTGACAGTGCATATCAGAGCAAAAACCAAGCCATGACGTCGAAGGAATTGTCCCGATCGAACATCTCTGGAGAGACCTGAAAATAGCTATACAGCAACACTCCCCATCCAACCTGACAGAGCTTGAGAGGATCTGCAGAGAAGAATGGGAGAAACTCCCATTCTAATACTTATGTATTTACATATACTTATGTAAATGTGATATTTCAGTTTTCATACTTAAAAAAAAATAAATTGGCAAACATTTTCTAAAATCCTGTCTTTGCTTTGTCACGGGATATTGTGTGTAAATTGATTGTTTTTATATAGCTGTAAAATAACAAAATGTCCCAAAGTCAACAAGTGGTTGTGACTGCTTTCTGAATGTACTGTATGTGGTAGTAGAGTAGTGGCCTGAGGGAACACACTTAATGTGTTGTAGATATGTGGTAGTAGAGTAGTGGCCTGAGGGAACACACTTAATGTGTTATGAACAGTGTTTTCAAATGTGATGTCATGTCATATTTTAAATAGTATATCACTGCCTTGTAAAAATACCTGCCAAGGTGGCAGCTAATGGGGATTCAATACAAATACTGTACTGTGTGTGTTTGTGGGTGGCAGTGAGTACTGTACTGTGTACT
This sequence comes from Oncorhynchus clarkii lewisi, assembly GCF_045791955.1. NCBI lineage: Eukaryota > Metazoa > Chordata > Actinopteri > Salmoniformes > Salmonidae > Oncorhynchus > Oncorhynchus clarkii. The sequence goes on along the minus strand of NW_027259240.1, from coordinate 35,712 downwards.
GTGTGTGTTTGTGGGTGGTAGTGAGTACTGTACTGTGTGTGTTTGTGGGTGGCAGTGAGAACTGTACTGTGTGTGTTTGTGGGTGGCAGTGAGTACTGTACTGTGTACTGTGTGTGTTTGTGGGTGGCAGTGAGTACTGTACTGTGTGTGTTTGTGGGTGGCAGTGAGAACTGTACTGTGTACTGTGTGTGTTTGTGGGTGGTAGTGAGTACTGTACTGTGTGTGTTTGTGGGTGGTAGTGAGTACTGTACTGTGTACTGTGTGTGTTTGTGGGTGGTAGTGAGTACTGTACTGTGTGTGTTTGTGGGTGGTAGTGAGTACTGTACTGTGTACTGTGTGTGTTTGTGGGTGGTAGTGAGTACTGTACTGTGTGTGTTTGTGGGTGGTAGTGAGTACTGTACTGTGTACTGTGTGTGTTTGTGGGTGGTAGTGAGTACTGTACTGTGTACTGTGTGTGTTTGTGGGTGGTAGTGAGTACTGTACTGTGTGTGTTTGTGGGTGGTAGTGAGTACTGTACTGTGTACTGTGTGTGTTTGTGGGTGGTAGTGAGTACTGTACTGTGTGTGTTTGTGGGTGGTAGTGAGTACTGTACTGTGTGTGTTTGTGGGTGGTAGTGAGTACTGTACTGTGTACTGTGTGTGTTTGTGGGTGGTAGTGAGTACTGTACTGTGTGTGTTTGTGGGTGGTAGTGAGTACTGTACTGTGTACTGTGTGTGTTTGTGGGTGGTAGTGAGTACTGTACTGTGTGTGTTTGTGAGTGGCAGTGAGTACTGTACTGTGTACTGTGTGTGTTTGTGGGTGGTAGTGAGTACTGTACTGTGTACTGTGTGTGTTTGTGAGTGGCAGTGAGTACTGTACTGTGTCTGTGGCAGTGAGTACTGTACTGTATGATGATGGAACCTGAGGTGCGACCTTTGGCTGTGACCTCTGTCTGTCTCAAACATTCCATCATATGTGAGGCAGACAACTCAGCCCGGTGTGGGGGTGGGTGGGTGGGATGGGATGTACTACTAAGGCACTCCAGCATCGCATGCTATTCCACCGTGTGTGTGTGTGTGTGTGTGTTTAATGGAATGTAGCAGCAGTAGGATTGCAGACCCCCAGTCTGTACCGTAGCCAGAACAGATCGCATCACAGTCACTCCCTTCCAACTGCCTCATTCCAAATCCTGTCCCTAAGCCTTCCGCAAGATGACTGACTGTGTGTGTGGTGTGTGGTGTGTGTGGTGTGTGGTGTGTGTATGTGTGTGTGTGTGGTGTGTGGTGTGTGTGTGTGTGTGTGTGTGTGGTGTGTGTGTGGTGTGTGTGGTGTGGTGTGTGTGGTGTGTGGTGTGTGTGTGTGTGTGCTAGGGATGTAACAAATAAAAACATTTACTTAGCGTTTAAAATGCAGTTTTATCGTTTACATTGAAGAAATCATAAAATGACGTGATTCACAATGTAGATATGGTCCTGTGTTTTACCTCTAGGGGGCAGTGCAGTCATTCTTAATTACCAGAGAGGACTCACCTTCCTACTGTCCCCCACCCATGGTGATATACTAGAGAGGACTCACCTTCCTACTGTCCCCCACCCATGGTGATATACCAGAGAGGACTCACCTTCCTACTGTCCCCCACCCATGGTGATATACTAGAGAGGACTCACCTTCCTACTGTCCCCCCCCACCCATGGTGATATACCAGAGAGGACTCACCTTCCTACTGTCCCCACCCATGGTGACATACTAGAGAGGACTCACCTTCCTACTGTCCCCCACCCATGGTGATATACCAGAGAGGACTCACCTTCCTACTGTCCCCCCACCCATGGTGATATACCAGAGAGGACTCACCTTCCTACTGTCCCCCCACCCATGGTGATATACCAGAGAGGACTCACCTTCCTACTGTCCCCCCACCCATGGTGATATACCAGAGAGGACTCACCTTCCTACTGTCCCCCCCCACCCATGGTAATATACCAGAGAGGACTCACCTTCTTACTGTCCCCACCCATGGTGATATACTAGAGAGGACTCACCTTCCTACTGTCCCCCACCCATGGTGATATACCAGAGAGGACTCACCTTCCTACTGTCCCCACCCATGGTGATATACCATGATATTAATGCTGTTTGATTAGGTCCTCTACTGCGTGCCTCTTCTCCATGTTGTCAGTACATGATTCTCGTCAGTGTGATGACTCATTGACAGTGTGTTTGTAGATGTCCAACAATCTGTTGTTGATGCCGCGTCAGGTGTTTGGGAGAATACATCACCAGTCACCATCACACTACCACCTCCATTCTGTTTTGACCGCTGGTATGGGGTTCTACCACCTCCATTCTGTTTTGACCGCTGGTATGGGGTTCTACCACCTCCATTCTGTTTTGACCGCTGGTATGGGGTTCTACCACCTCCATTCTGTTTTGACCGCTGGTATGGGGTTCTACCACCTCCATTCTGTTTTGACCGCTGGTATGGGGTTCTACCACCTCCATTCTGTTTTGACCGCTGGTATGGGGTTCTACCACCTCCATTCTGTTTTGACCGCTGGTATGGGGTTCTTGCTGTGGAATGCAGTGTTTAGTGTTTCACCAGGCTTGAGGAGACCCACGTCGTTCAAAAAAGTTATACTTTTGACTCATCTGTCCACAGAACCTTCTTCTGAGAGTCTTCATGATCATCCAGGTGCTTTTTTTTCAGGCAAACTTGAGTTAACCTTTTGGACGACATGGGTCCCATTTGTGTGTGGCGAAAACCTTCAGGAACCTCATAACAACCGTCCAGCATGGTGGTGGTAGTGTGATGGTTTGGGGTCCAGCATGGTGGTGGTAGTGTGATGGTTTGGGGTCCAGCATGGTGGCGGTAGTGTGATGGTTTGGGGTCCAGCATGGTGGCGGTAGTGTGATGGTTTGGGGTCCAGCATGGTGGTGGTAGTGTGATGGTTTGGGGTCCAGCATGGTGGCGGTAGTGTGATGGTTTGGGGTCCAGCATGGTGGTGGTAGTGTGATGGTTTGGGGTCAGCATGGTGGTGGTAGTGTGATGGTTTGGGGTCAGCATGGTGGTGGTAGTGTGATGGTTTGGGGTCCAGCATGGTGGTGGTGGTAGTGAGATGGTTTGGGGTCCAGCATGGTGCCGGTAGTGTGATGGTTTGGGGTCCAGCATGGTGGAGGTAGTGTGATGGTTTGGGGTCCAGCATGGTGGAGGTAGTGTGATGGTTTTGGGTCCAGCATGGTGCCGGTAGTGTGATGGTTTGGGGTCCAGCATGGTGGCGGTTGTGTGATGGTTTGGGGTCCAGCATGGTGGAGGTAGTGTGATGGTTTGGGGTCCAGCATGGTGGTGGTAGTGTGATGGTTTGGGGTCCAGCATGGTGGCGGTAGTGTGATGGTTTGGGGTCCAGCATGGTGGCGGTAGTGTGATGGTTTGGGGTCCAGCATGGTGGCGGTAGTGTGATGGTTTGGGGTCAAGCATGGTGGCGGTAGTGTGATGGTTTGGGGTCCAGCATGGTGCCGGTAGTGTGATGGTTTGGGGTCCAGCATGGTGGCGGTAGTGTGATGGTTTGGGGTCAAGCATGGTGGAGGTAGTGTGATGGTTTGGGGTCCAGCATGGTGGCGGTAGTGTGATGGTTTGGGGTCAAGCATGGTGGAGGTAGTGTGATGGTTTGGGGTCCAGCATGGTGGCGGTAGTGTGATGGTTTGGGGTCCAGCATGGTGGCGGTAGTGTGATGGTTTGGGGTCCAGCATGGTGGCGGTAGTGTGATGGTTTGGGGTCCAGCATGGTGGTGGTAGTGTGATGGTTTGGGGTCCAGCATGGTGGCGGTAGTGTGATGGTTTGGGGTCCAGCATGGTGGCGGTAGTGTGATGGTTTGTGGTCAGTATGGTGGTGGTAGTGTGATGGTTTGGGGTCCAGCATGGTGGCGGTAGTGTGATGGTTTGGGGTCCAGCATGGTGGCGGTAGTGTGATGGTTTGGGGGATGCTTTGCTGCCTCAGGACCTGGACGACTTGCCTTAATAGAAGGAACCATGAATTCTGATCAGTATCAGTGAATTCTACAGGAGAATGTCAGGCCATCCGTCTGTAAACTGAAGCTGAAGTGTAGCTGAGTTACGCAGCGAGACAATGATCCAAAACACACAATCAAGTCTACATGAAAATAGCTAAAAAATCAACACATTTGAAGTTTTGTAAAGACCTAGTCAAAGTCCAGATCTAATCCCAATTGAGATGTTGTGACAGGACTTGAAATGAGCAGTTCATGCTTGAAAACCCATAAATGTTACTGAGTTAAAGCAGTTCTGCATGGAAGAGTGGGCCAGAATTCCTCCACAGTGATGTGAGAGACTGATCAACAACTACAGGAAGTGGTTGGTTGGAGTCAGTGCAGCTACAGTAAATTCCTCCACAGCGATGTGAGAGACTGATCAACAACTACAGGAAGTGGTTGGTTGGAGTCAGTGCAGATACAGTAAATTCCTCCACAGTGATGTGAGAGACTGTTCAACAACTACAGGAAGTGGTTGGTTGGAGTCAGTGCAGCTACAGTAAATTCCTCCACAGCGATGTGAGAGACTGATCAACAACTACAGGAAGTGGTCGGTTGGAGCCAGTGCAGCTACAGTAAATTCCTCCACAGCAATGTGAGAGACTGTTCAACAACTACAGGAAGTGGTTGGTTGGAGTCAGTGCAGCTACAGTAAATTCCTCCACAGCGATGTGAGAGACTGATCAACAACTACAGAAAGTGGTTGGTTGTTGTCAGTGCAGCTACAGTAAATTCCTCCACAGCGATGTGAGAGACTGATCAACAACTACAGGAAGCATTTGGTTGCAGTCAGTGCAGCTACAGTAAATTCCTCCACAGCGATGTGAGAGACTGTTCAACAACTACAGGAAGTGGTTGGTTGGAGTCAGTGCAGCTACAGTAAATTCCTCCACGGGGATGTGAGAGACTGATCAACAACTACAGGAAGTGGTTGGTTGTTGTCAGTGCAGCTACAGTAAATTCCTCCACAGCGATGTGAGAGACTGTTCAACAACTACAGGAAGTGGTTGGTTGTTGTCAGTGCAGCTACAGTAAATTCCTCCACAGTTATGTGAGAGACTGTTCAACAACTACAGGAAGTGGTTGGTTGTAGTCAGTGCAGCTACAGTAAATTCCCCCACAGCGATGTGAGAGACTGTTCAACAACTACAGGAAGTGGTTGGTTGTTGTCAGTGCAGCTACAGTAAATTCCTCCACAGCGATGTGAGAGACTGTTCAACAACTACAGGAAGTGGTTGGTTGGAGTCAGTGCAGCTACAGTAAATTCCTCCACGGGGATGTGAGAGACTGATCAACAACTACAGGAAGTGGTTGGTTGTAGTCAGTGCAGCTACAGTAAATTCCTCCACGGGGATGTGAGAGACTGATCAACAACTACAGGAAGTGGTTGGTTGTAGTCAGTGCAGCTACAGTAAATTCCTCCACAGTGATGTGAGAGACTGTTCAACAACTACAGGAAGTGGTTGGTTGTTGTCAGTGCAGCTACAGTAAATTCCTCCACGGGGATGTGAGAGACTGTTCAACAACTACAGGAAGTGGTTGGTTGTAGTCAGTGCAGCTAAAGGTGGCACATCCAGTTATTGAGAGGGGGCATTTACGTATACCTTGTTGTTGTCACATCCTGACCATAGAAAGCCTTTATTTTCTATGGTGGAGTAGGTCAGGGCGTGACTGGGGGGGGTCTTCTAGTTTATTATTTCTATGTGTAGTCTAGTTTTTGTATTTCTATGTTGGCCTGGTATGGTTCCCAATCAGAGGCAGCTGTCTATCGTTGTCTCTGATTGGGGATCATATTTAGGCAGCCCTTTTCCCACTTGTTGTTTGTGGGATCTTGTTTTTGTATTGTTGCTTTTGAGCCCTACAAGTCTGTATGTTCGTTTGTTTGTTTCTCTTTATTGTTTTTGTTGCTGGTTCACATTTAAATAAATTATGATGAACCCAAATCACGCAGCGCCTTGGTCTACCCATTTCGATGAGCGTTACAGTTGTTATTTGTAAACTCAAGTGCCCTTTATCTAATATTAGGTTTTAGTTAAAGATCTGATAACGTTCAGTATCAAAAATATGCAAAAATCGAGAAAATCAAAAAGGAGGCAAATACCTTTTCACTGTAGGGCAGAAGGTCATTGAATCCGGCATCCTCTACCATTGACCATGGCTGCATATCAGGTGTCACATCAACTATCTCTCTACCTGCCGTTTTCCCAACTATTAACGGCGATGACGTGCGACGCGCTTTATGATAATTAGAAAGATGCAGATCTCCTACTTACAGCATGGTTGCGTAAGGTATTTGTTTGGTTTATATTTTTTGCCTTCGTGATGATGATGATGATGATGATCGGGAATGTTAGTTTTAGGTTAGGGTCTCAAATTAACGATCTCAAATTCTTTACATGTTTAAAAGTACGTGTGCGTGCCTTTCCTCAGTACAATCACAATGAAACTGTCTGACATTTGTTACAATGTTACAATGTAACTGTCTGACATTGTTAACTTACAAAGTTTCTCTGTGTTCTTTGGTACGTGAATGATAAATGACTGGATAAGAAACACTCACTTGTGATCTATCTCCCAAATCAGAGAGCACACAGAAACACTCACTGGGGATCTCCCGAAACAGAGAGCACACAGAAACACTCACTGGGGATCTCCCGAAACAGAGAGACCACAGAAACACTCACTGGGGATCTCCTGAAACAGAGAGGCCACAGAAACACTCACTGGGGATCTCCCGAAACAGAGAGGCCACAGAAACACTCACTGGGGATCTCGCGAAACAGAGAGGCCACAGAAACACTCACTGGGGTTCTCCCGAAACAGAGAGGCCACATAAACCCTCACTGGGGATCTCCCAAAGCAGAGAGGCCACAGAAACCCTCACTGGGGATCTTCCAAAGCAAAGAGGCCACAGAAACACTCACTTGTGGTCTCTCGAAACAGAGAGGCCACAGAAACACTCACTTGTGATCTCCCGAAACAGAGAAGCCACAGAAACACTCACTGGGGATCTCCCGAAACAGAGAAGCCACAGAAACACTCACTGGTGATCTCCCAAAGCAGAGAAGCCACAGAAACACTCACTGGTGATCTCCCAAAGCAGAGAGGCCACAGAAACACTCACTTGTGAACACCGAAGCAGAGAGGCCACAGAAACACTCACTTGTGATCCCCCGAAGCAGAGAGGCCACAGAAACACTCACTGGGGATCTGCCAAAGCAGAAAGAGATTGTAAATGAGACTGAAATGCAATAAGACACCTGGAAACTTTTCTTTTAAAGTTCACAAACCCAGCAAGTTTTTGTAAAAGACCAGAAGCAGAAAAAACATTGTAAAAAAATAAGGTTAATGAGGAAAAATTAGACTTATTTATTTTCTCAATGTTATCGTGCTCTCTCTCCTTTCTCTGTTGTGGACATATAGTGAGCAAAATGTTGGGAACATCAACTCTCAATACATATAGAACTATGATAATGCCAATACATTTTGTATCGACACCTAAGTATTGTCATCATATCCTATCTGAATGTCCAGTCCTATTATCCAGTCAAATTTCCCATTTAAGAAGGAAAACCATTTAACCGTACTGGAGGGAAAAAGGGTGAAATATTGTAGCTACTTTTCCCCCGGAGCACCAAAGAAGAAGAAACCATAGGTTTCATTCTCTTCTCTGGGTGGCTTGTGGACCCCTCCCTTCTGGAGAGAGACATGGAGATTTACTGAGACTGAGATTCTTTAGGTAAAGAGAAGTTACGGCTGGCTTTGCATGCTGGCTTTGGCAAGAGTTTTAGCTCGCATCCCAAGCAATGTACTGCGCAAACTAGTTGGATATTGGCAGTATTACATCGCTTCAATTAGAAGACAAAAGTGCTAGGAATAAACCGTTTATTTTGGTTGAATATGCCTAGATAGCTAGCAAGGCTGGTAATAGCTTACTCTATAAAGCTAGTTTTAATTTTAATTTTTTTATTTTTTATTGTACATTTATTTAACTAGGCAAGTCAGTTAGGAACAAATTCTTATTTTCAATGACGGCCTAGGAACAGTGGGTTAACTGCCTTGTTCAGGGGGCAGAACAGCTGTAGGTCTCCCGTCTCCTAGTGAAGGAGACCTACAGGGGATATGAAGTTAATTAAGAGAAGGTAGCTGAAGTGATGGAAACTTACCTTCAGTTAAATGAAAGCAGAGTGGCTTTAATTTAAATTAATTGACAAAGAGCTAGAACATGAACAGTGTTTTTCGTTGAATGGATAGACCTAGTTAGCAGGACAAAGGCTTTCCTGCTCTAGCCCACATGAGGAGGGACTAAACAACGGGTTCTTAAACGTTTTGAGAAATTCTGTGTTTTCCGGGGATCCAAGCTCATGAAAACATGCTACTATATGTAAATATTGGTACATTTCATTGCCCTTATGCCTAGAACAAAAGCAATATAGACAAATAACAATAAAATATACTCATATAAATATAATAAAATAAATACCTATTGATGTTTATTTTTCCCCATTAAAACATTATTCCTGTTAAAATACAATAAATACTTTTCAATCTGAACTGGAATAAAATGATTGAAGCAATACACACACACACACACACACACACATACACACACACACACACACACACACACACAGACACACACACACACACACACACACACACACACACACACACACACACACACACACACACACACACACACACACACACACACACACACACACACACACACACACACAAGCATGTCTAGTCTGGGCTCTGCTTTAGACAGTGAGGTCATACTCAGCATGAAGTCTGTTTCTGTACTTGTTTTGTACTCCAGAGTTGAGAAACCCGACTCACATAGGTATGTGGTGCTGACCTGGACCAGAACATCTACTGCTTTCTCAAGTCAGTCAGCAGACCTGCTGTAGATGAACAACCCAGATCTGTGTGTTTGCCACAAAAAGCATCTCACTTAATTGTCACATGCTTCGTAAAACAACAGGTGTAGACTAACAGTGAAATGCTTACTTACGAGATTTTCCCAACAAAATACAATATTATAATATTACAATATTATAATAATCATTGAAAATATATATATATAAAATAATAATGGTAACACAAGAAATACATACACAATGATGGCTTGGATATGTACAGTACCAGTCAACAGTTTGGACACATCTACTCATTCAAGGGTTTTTCTTTATTTTTACTATTTTCTACATTGTAGAATAATAGTGAAGACATCAACACTGTGAAATAACACATATGGAATCATGTAGTAACCACAAAAGTGTTAAACAAATCAAAATATATTTTATATTTCAGATTCTTCTGAAATATTAAAAAAAGTAGCCAGCATTTGCCTTGATGATAGCTTTGCACACTCTTGGCATTCTCTCAACCAGCTTCATGAGGTAGTCACCTGGAATGCATTTAAATTAACAGGTGTGGCTGGTTAAAAGTTAATTTGTGGAATTTCTTTCCTTCTTAATGTGTTTGAGCCGGTCAGTTGTTTTGTGACAAGGTAGGAGTGGTGTACAGAAGATATCCCTATTTGGTAAAAGACCAAGTTCATATTATGGCAAGAACAGCTCAAATAAGCAAAGAGAAATGACAGTCCATCATTATTTTAAGACATGAAGGTCAGTCAATGCGGAATATTTCAAGAATTTGAAAGTTTCTTCAAGCGCAGTCGCAAAAACCATCAAGTGCTATGATGAAATTGGCTCTCATGAGGACCGTCACAGGAAAGACCCAGAATTCCCTCTGCTGCAGAGGAAAAGTTAATTAGTGTTACCAGCTTCAGAAATTGCAGCCCAAATAAATGCTTCACAGAGTTCAAGTAACAGATTCATCTCAACATCAACTGTTCAGAGGAAACTGCATGAATCAGGTCTTCATGGTCAAATTGCTGCCAAGAAACCACTACTAAAGGATAACCAATAAGGAGAAGAGATTTGTTTGGGCCAAGAAACACAAGCAATGGTTCCAACCGCCGTGTCTTTGTGAGATGCAGAGTAGGTGAACAGATGATCTCTGCATGTGTGGTTCCCACTGTGGAGCATGAAGGATGAGGTTTGATGGTGTGGGGGTGAATTGCTGGTGGCACTGTCAGTGATTTATTTAGAATTCAAGGCACACTTAACCAGCATGGCTACCACAGCATTCTCCAGTGATACTCCAACCCATCTGGTTTGCACTTAGTGGAAATTATAATTTGTTTTTCAACAGGACAATGACCCAACACACCTCCAGGCTGTGTAAGGGCGGGCTGCTTGCCATGCAGTAGCAAAGAGAACAGTCTATGACTTGGGTGGCTGGAGTCTTTGACAATTTTTAGGGCCTTCCTCTGACACCGCCTGGTATAGAGGTCCTGGATGTCAGGGAGTTCGACCCCAGTAATATACTGGGGTGTATGTTGTATTGTATCTGTCGCGACTTGTGGTTGGATGCTGAGCAGTTGCCTTACAAAGAGGTGATACAGACAGTCAAGATGCTCTCAATGGTGCAGCTGTAGAACTTTAGGATCTGATGGCCCCATGCCAAATCTTTTCAGCCTCCTGAGGGGGAAGAGGCATTGTCGTTCACTCTTTACGACTGTCTTGGTGCGTTTGGACCATGATAGGGTTCTTAGCGATGTGGACACAGAGGATCTTGAAGCTCTCGACCCGCTCCACTACAGCCCCGTTGATGTGAATGGGGGCCTGTTTGTTTACCCTCTGTTACCTTGTAGTCCACGATAAGCTCCCATATCTTACACATGTTGAGGGAGAGGTTGTTGTCCTGGCACCACACTGTCAGGTCTCTGACCTCCTCCCTATAGGCTGTGTCATTGTTGTTGATCAGGCCCACCGTTGTCATCGGAAAACTTGATGATGTTGTTGGAGTCGTGCACGGCCATGCAGTCGTGGGTGTACAGGGAGTATTGGAGGGGACTCAGCACACAGCCCTGAGGGGCCCTACTGTGAAGTGCAATAAAGCTTGTGCTCTCTGTGGATCTGTTGGGGCGTATTCAAATTGGAGTGGGTCCATTGTTTCTGGGATGATGGTGTTGATATGAGCCATGACCAGCGTGTCCAAAGCATTTCATGGCTCCAGATGTGAGTGCTACGGGCGATTAGTCATTTAGACAGGTTACCTTGGCGTTCTTTGCCACAGGGTCTATGGAGGTCTGCTTGAAACATGTAGGTGTTACAGACTGGGTCAGGGAGAGGTTGAAAATGTCAGTGAAGACACTTGCCAGCTGGTCAGAGCATGCTCTGAGTACGCATCCTGGTAATCCGTCCGGCCTTGTGAATGTTAACCTGTTTAAGGGTCTTACTCACATTGGCTATGGAGAGAGTGATCACACAGTCGTCCGGAACAGCTTGTGCTCTCATGCATGGTTCAGTGTTGCTTGCCTCAAAGCTAGTATAGAAGGCATTTAGCTCATCTTGTAGGCTTGCATCACTGGGCAGCTGTTGGGAGGGAGAGCTTTGTATGCGTCTCTGTGTGTGGAGTAAAGGTGATCTAGAGTTTGTTTCCTTCTAGTTTCACAGGTGACATGCTGTTAGAAATGAGGTAAAAAGGATTCAAGTTTTCCTGAAATCTGTGGATACCGTTTTCATGTCTCTGCCTGCAGATTGAAGAAGGTTGCAAACCAGAGCTAGCACAATTGCTAACTAGCATTAGAGCAGTGACTGAAAATCTATGGGTATCTGGCAGATCATTCATTGGTGAAATTAGTTAGGGAGGCGTATAGGAGAAGGTAGCTGAAGTGAAGGAAACTGAACTTATAAAGTCATAGAACACGTCATCATTAACACTTCTATTCCCCCCGGGCCTCAGGCTCATTAATTTCAACATTTATAAATGTTTCAGTATTTGAGAGGTAGCTGCTAAAAAAAAAAGACAAGCCCACGTTGAATATTTAATTTTTCTAATTATTTTTGGACTGGTGTCCCTGTTAGCCAATTGAGAGTTCAGGATAATTTCTCTCCCCTCATTTCTCTCTCATAGTCCTTCAGCTGTCTGGATGGCCTGGTTAGTTAATACTGTCTCAATAGAATAGGAAAGCCTGCCCACTACATTTAATCCTGTTCTGTTATAAGGCAACAACAAAAGCTTCTTTTTTGTTTGTTTTTGCAATCCAAATTTTAAGTGATTTCACACCAATGGGAGAATGGACAGACACCTTTGCAAAAATCCACAATATAGGGATGGTGTTGCTGTTAGCCTACAAAGGTAGAAGACTAGCCTGTATGAGCTGTTTAGCTGTATCAGTGTTTCCCCTACAGTGTCTTTGGAAAGTATTCAGACCCCTTGACTTTTTCCACATTTTTATTAAGTTACGTCCTTGTTCTAAAATGTATTGAATCGTTCTTCCCCCCCCTCATTAATCTACACACAATAACCCATAATGACAAAGCGAAAACAGTTAAAAAAATTTTTTTTGCCAATTTATTCAAAATAAAAACGGAAATATTAAATTTACATAAGTATTCAGACCCTTTAATCAGTTATTTGTTGAAGCACCTTTGGCAGTGATTACAGCATCGAGTTTCTCACATTCCTCTCTGCAGATCCTCTCAAGCTCTGTCAGGTTGGATGGGGAGCGTTGCTGCACAGCTATTTTCAGGTCTCTCCAGAGATGTTCGATCGGGTTCAAGTTCGGGCTCTGGCTGGGCCACTCAAGAACATTCAGAGATTTGTCCCGAAGCCACTCCTGCGTTGTCTTGGCTGTGTGCTTAGGGTTGTTGTCCTATTGGAAGGTGAACCTTCACCCCAGTCTGAGGTCCTGAGTGCTCTGGAGCAGGTTTTCATCAAGGAACTCTCTGTACTTTGCTCCGTTCATCTTTGCCTCGATCCTGATTAGTCTCCCAGTCCCTGCCGCTGAAAAACATCCCCACAGCGTGATGCTGCCACCACCATGCTTCACCGTAGGGATGGTGCCAGGTTTCCTCCAGACGTGACGCTTGGCATTCAGGCCATAGAGTTCAATGTTGGTTTCTTCAGACCAGATTATCTTGTTTCTCATGGTCTGAGAGTCTTTAGGTGCCTTTTGGCAAACTCCAAGATGGGCTGTCATGTGCCTCTCCACTGAGGAGTGGCTTCGGTCTAGCCACTCTACCGTAAAGGCCTGATTGGTGGAGTGCCGCAGAGATGGTTGTCCTTCTGGAAGATTCTCCCATCTCCACAGAGGAACTCTAGAGCTCTGTCAGAGTGACCATCGAGTTCTTGGTCACCTCCCTGAACAAGGCCCTTCTCTCCCCGATTGTTCAGTTTGGCTGGGCGGCCAGCTCTAGGAAGAGTCTTGGTGGTTCCAAACATCTTCCATTTAAGAATGATGGAGGCCACTGTGTTCTTGGGGACCTTCAATGCTGCAGAAATGTTTTGGCACCTTACCCCAGATCTGTGCTTCGACACAATCCTGTTCCTTGCCCCAGTCTGAGTTTCCCCAGTTTTTTTCTCTGCCAACAAAATGTCTAGAATTGCAGGAATGATTTATACTATGCAGCTAAGAGTAGTATACAAACAGAACGTTACTGACCCTCCACCCTACGAACAGAGAACATTACAGACCCTCCACCCTACGAACAGAGAACATTACAGACCCTCCACCCTACAAACAGAGAACGTTACAGACCCTCCACCCTACAAACAGAGAACGTTACTGACCCTCCACCCTACAAACAGAGAACGTTACTGACCCTCCACCCTACAAACAGAGAACGTTACTGACCCTCCACCCTACAAACAGAGAACGTTACTGACCCTCCACCCTACAAACAGAGAACGTTACTGACCCTCCACCCTACAAACAGAGAATGTTACTGACCCTCCACCCTACAAACAGAGAACGTTACTGACCCTCCACCCTACAAACGGAACGTTACTGACCCTCCACCCTACAAACGAACGTTACTGACCCTCCACCCTACAAACAGAGAACGTTACTGACCCTCCACCCTACAAACAGAGAACGTTACTGACCCTCCACCCTACAAACAGAGAACGTTACTGACCCTCCACCCTACAAACAGAGAACGTTACTGACCCTCCACCCTACAAACAGAGAACGTTACTGACCCTCCACCCTACAAACAGAGAACGTTACTGACCCTCCACCCTACAAACAGAGAACGTTACTGACCCTCCACCCTACAAACAGAGAACGTTACTGACCCTCCACCCTACAAACACAGAACGTTACTGACCCTCCACCCTACAAACACAGAACGTTACAGACCCTCCACCCTACAAACAGAGAACGTTACTGACCCTCCACCCTACAAACAGAGAATGTTACTGACCCTCCACCCTACAAACAGAGAACGTTACTGACCCTCCACCCTACAAACACAGAACGTTACTGGCGCTCCACCCTACAAACAGAGAACGTTACTGATCCTCCACCCTACAAACAGAACGTTACAGACCCTCCACCCTACAAACAGAGAACGTTACTGACCCTCCACCCTACAAACACAGAACGTTACTGACCCTCCACCCTACAAACAGAGAACGTTACTGACCCTCCACCCTACAAACAGAGAACGTTACTGACCCTCCACCCTACAAACAGAACGTTACTGACCCTCCACCCTACAAACAGAACGTTACAGACCCTCCACCCTACAAACAGAGAACGTTACTGACCCTCCACCCTACAAACACAGAACGTTACTGACCCTCCACCCTACAAACAGAGAACGTTACTGACCCTCCACCCTACAAACAGAGAACGTTACTGACCCTCCACCCTACAAACACAGAACGTTACTGACCCTCCACCCTACAAACAGAGAACGTTACTGACCCTCCACCCTACAAACAGAGAACGTTACTGACCCTCCACCCTACAAACAGAGAACGTTACTGACCCTCCACCCTACAAACAGAACGTTACTGACCCTCCACCCTACAAACAGAACGTTACTGACCCTCCACCCTACAAACAGAACGTTACTGACCCTCCACCCTACAAACAGAACGTTACAGACCCTCCACCCTACAAACAGAACGTTACTGACCCTCCACCCTACAAACAGAGAACGTTACTGACCCTCCACCCTACAAACAGAACGTTACTGACCCTCCACCCTACAAACAGAACGTTACAGACCCTCCACCCTACAAACAGAACGTTACTGACCCTCCACCCTACAAACAGAGAACGTTACAGACCCTCCACCCTACAAACAGAGAACGTTACTGACCCTCCACCCTACAAACAGAGAATGTTACTGACCCTCCACCCTACAAACAGAGAACGTTACTGACCCTCCACCCTACAAACAGAACGTTACTGACCCTCCACCCTACAAACGGAACGTTACTGACCCTCCACCCTACAAACAGAGAACGTTACTGACCCTCCACCCTACAAACAGAGAACGTTACTGACCCTCCACCCTACAAACAGAGAACGTTACTGACCCTCCACCCTACAAACAGAGAACGTTACTGACCCTCCACCCTACAAACAGAGAACGTTACTGACCCTCCACCCTACAAACAGAGAACGTTACTGACCCTCCACCCTACAAACACAGAACGTTACTGACCCTCCACCCTACAAACAGAGAACGTTACTGACCCTCCACCCTACAAACAGAGAACGTTACTGACCCTCCACCCTACAAACAGAACGTTACTGACCCTCCACCCTACAAACAGAACGTTACAGACCCTCCACCCTACAAACAGAGAACGTTACTGACCCTCCACCCTACAAACAGAGAACGTTACTGACCCTCTACCCTACAAACAGAGAACGTTACTGACCCTCCACCCTACAAACAGAGAACGTTACTGACCCTCCACCCTACAAACACAGAACGTTACTGGCGCTCCACCCTACAAACAGAGAACGTTACTGATCCTCCACCCTACAAAGAGAACGTTACAGACCCTCCACCCTACAAACAGAGAACGTTACTGACCCTCCACCCTACAAACACAGAACGTTACTGACCCTCCACCCTACAAACAGAGAACGTTACTGACCCTCCACCCTACAAACAGAGAACGTTACTGACCCTCCACCCTACAAACAGAACGTTACTGACCCTCCACCCTACAAACAGAACGTTACAGACCCTCCACCCTACAAACAGAGAACGTTACTGACCCTCCACCCTACAAACACAGAACGTTACTGACCCTCCACCCTACAAACAGAGAACGTTACTGACCCTCCACCCTACAAACAGAGAACGTTACTGACCCTCCACCCTACAAACACAGAACGTTACTGACCCTCCACCCTACAAACAGAGAACGTTACTGACCCTCCACCCTACAAACAGAGAACGTTACTGACCCTCCACCCTACAAACAGAGAACGTTACTGACCCTCCACCCTACAAACAGAACGTTACTGACCCTCCACCCTACAAACAGATCGTTACTGACCCTCCACCCTACAAACAGAACGTTACTGACCCTCCACCCTACAAACAGAGAACGTTACTGACCCTCCACCCTACAAACAGAGAACGTTACTGACCCTCCACCCTACAAACAGAGAACGTTACTGACCCTCCACCCTACAAACAGAGAACGAGAACGTTACTGACCCTCCACCCTACAAACAGAGAACGTTACTGACCCTCCACCCTACAAACAGAGAACGTTACTGACCCTCCACCCTACAAACAGAGAACGTTACTGACCCTCCACCCTACAAACAGAGAACGTTACTGACCCTCCACCCTACAAACACAGAACGTTACTGACCCTCCACCCTACAAACACAGAACGTTACTGACCCTCCACCCTACAAACAGAGAACGTTACTGACCCTCCACCCTACAAACAGAGAACGTTACTGACCCTCCACCCTACAAACACAGAACGTTACTGACCCTCCACCCTACAAACACAGAACGTTACTGACCCTCCACCCTACAAACAGAGAACGTTACTGACCCTCCACCCTACCAGAGAACGTACTGACCCTCCACCCTACAAACAGAGTTACTGACGAGAACGTTACTGACCCTCCACCCTACAAACAGAGAACGTTACTGACCCTCCCCTACAAACAGAGAACGTTACTGACCCTCCACCCTACAAACAGAACGTTACTGACGTTACTCCACCCTACAAACAGAGAACGTTACTGACCCTCCACCCTACAAACAGAGAACGTTACTGACCCTCCACCCTACAAACAGAGAACGTTACTGACCCTCCACCCTACAAACAGAGAACGTTACTGACCCTCCACCCTACAAACACAGAACGTTACTGGCGCTCCACCCTACAAACAGAGAACGTTACTGATCCTCCACCCTACAAACAGAACGTTACAGACCCTCCACCCTACAAACAGAGAACGTTACTGACCCTCCACCCTACAAACACAGAACGTTACTGACCCTCCACCCTACAAACAGAGAACGTTACTGACCCTCCACCCTACAAACAGAGAACGTTACTGACCCTCCACCCTACAAACAGAACGTTACTGACCCTCCACCCTACAAACAGAACGTTACAGACCCTCCACCCTACAAACAGAGAACGTTACTGACCCTCCACCCTACAAACACAGAACGTTACTGACCCTCCACCCTACAAACAGAGAACGTTACTGACCCTCCACCCTACAAACAGAGAACGTTACTGACCCTCCACCCTACAAACACAGAACGTTACTGACCCTCCACCCTACAAACAGAGAACGTTACTGACCCTCCACCCTACAAACAGAGAACGTTACTGACCCTCCACCCTACAAACAGAGAACGTTACTGACCCTCCACCCTACAAACAGAACGTTACTGACCCTCCACCCTACAAACAGAACGTTACTGACCCTCCACCCTACAAACAGAACGTTACTGACCCTCCACCCTACAAACAGAACGTTACAGACCCTCCACCCTACAAACAGAACGTTACTGACCCTCCACCCTACAAACAGAGAACGTTACTGACCCTCCACCCTACAAACAGAACGTTACTGACCCTCCACCCTACAAACAGAACGTTACAGACCCTCCACCCTACAAACAGAACGTTACTGACCCTCCACCCTACAAACAGAGAACGTTACAGACCCTCCACCCTACAAACAGAGAACGTTACTGACCCTCCACCCTACAAACAGAGAATGTTACTGACCCTCCACCCTACAAACAGAGAACGTTACTGACCCTCCACCCTACAAACAGAACGTTACTGACCCTCCACCCTACAAACGGAACG
>NW_027259240.1:0-7500 GCF_045791955.1 Oncorhynchus clarkii lewisi | reverse complement strand
GCTGTGTTGACTACTGTGTCTCCTGCTGTGTCTCCTACTGTGTCTCCTGCTGGCTTGACTACTGTGTCTCCTACTGTGTTGACAAAAAGTCTAACCAAATCAAATGTCATTGGTCACATACACATATTTATCAGATGTTATTGTGGGTGTGGTGAAATGCTTGTGTTCCTAGCTCCAACAGTGCAGTAGTATCTAACAATACACAACAATACACATAAATATAAATTAAAGAATGGTATTAAGAAATATATAAATATTAGATTGAGCAATGTCAGAGTGGCATTGACTAAAATACAGTAGAATATAATGCAGCACATATATGGGGTGGCAGGTAGCCTAGTGGTTAGAGTGTAGAGGCGGCAGGGTAGCCTAGTGGTTAGAGTGTAGAGGCGGCAGGGTAGCCTAGTGGTTAGAGTGTAGAGGCGGCAGGGTAGCCTAGTGGTTAGAGTGTAGAGGCGGCAGGGTAGCCTAGCGGTTAGAGTGTAGAGGCGGCAGGGTAGCCTAGCGGTTAGAGTGTAGAGGCGGCAGGGTAGCCTAGCGGTTAGAGTGTAGAGGCGGCAGGGTAGCCTAGCGGTTAGAGTGTAGAGGCGGCAGGGTAGCCTAGCGGTTAGAGTGTAGAGGCGGCAGGGTAGCCTAGAGGTTAGAGTGTAGAGGCGGCAGGGTAGCCTAGTGGTTAGAGTGTAGAGGCGGCAGGGTAGCCTAGTGGTTAAAGTGTAGAGGCGGCAGGGTAGCCTAGCGGTTAGAGTGTAGAGGCGGCAGGGTAGCCTAGTGGTTAGAGTGTAGAGGCGGCAGGGTAGCCTAGTGGTTAGAGTGTAGAGGCGGCAGGGTAGCCTAGTGGTTAGAGTGTAGAGGCGGCAGGGTAGCCTAGTGGTTAGAGTGTAGAGGCGGCAGGGTAGCCTAGTGGTTAGAGTGTAGAGGCGGCAGGGTAGCCTAGTGGTTAGAGTGTAGAGGCGGCAGGGTAGCCTAGTGGTTAGAGTGTAGAGGCGGCAGGGTAGCCTAGTGGTTAGAGTGTAGAGGCGGCAGGGTAGCCTAGTGGTTAGAGTGTAGAGGCGGCAGGGTAGCCTAGTGGTTAGAGTGTAGAGGCGGCAGGGTAGCCTAGTGGTTAGAGTGTAGAGGCGGCAGGGTAGCCTAGTGGTTAGAGTGTAGAGGCGGCAGGGTAGCCTAGTGGTTAGAGTGTAGAGGCGGCAGGGTAGCCTAGTGGTTAGAGTGTAGAGGCGGCAGGGTAGCCTAGTGGTTAGAGTGTAGAGGCGGCAGGGTAGCCTAGTGGTTAGAGCGTTGGACTAGTAACCGGAAGGTTGCAAGTTCAAACCCCCGAGCTGACAAGGTACAAATCTGTCGTTCTGCCCCTGAACAAGGCAGTTAACCCACTGTTCCTAGGCCGTCATTGTAAATAAGAATTTGTTCTTAACTGACTTGCCTAAAGGTAAAAAACTATGACATAACACATATGGAATAATGTAGTGTGCAAAGCTGTCATCAAGGTGGCTACTTTGAAGAATCTCAAATATGAAATATATTTTGATTTGTTTAACCCTTTTTTTGGTTACTACATGATTCCATATGTGTTATTTCATAGTTTTTTATGTCTTCACTATTATTCTACAATGTAGAACATTGTAAAAAAAAAATATATATATATATATTTGAATGAGTAGGTGTGTCCACACTGTTGACTGGTAAGGTACATATGAGGTGAGTAAAGCAGTATGTAAACATGATTAAGGTGACTAGTGTTCCTTGATTAAAGGGACTAGTGTTCCTTGATTAAAGGGACTAGTGTTCCATGATTAAAGTGACTAGTGTTCCATGATTAAGGTGACTAGTGTTCCATGATTAAAGTGACCAGTGTTCCATGAATAAAGTGACTAGTGTTCCACGATTAAAGTGACTAGTGTTCCACGATTAAAGGGACCAGTGTTCCATGATTAAAGGGACCAGTGTTCCATGATTAAAGTGACCAGTGTTCCATGATTAAAGTGACTCGTGTTCCATGATTAAAGTGACTAGTGTTCCATGATTAAAGTGACTACTGTTCCATGATTAAAGGGACTAGTGTTCCTTGATTAAAGTGACTAGTGTTCCATGATTAAAGGGACTAGTGTTCCATGATTAAAGGGACTAGTGTTCCATGATTAAAGGGACTAGTGTTCCATGATTAAATGGACTAGTGTTCAATGATTAAAGTGGCCAGTGTTCCATGAATAAAGGGACTAGTGTTCCATGATTAAAGGGACTAGTGTTCCATGATTAAAGGGACAAGTGTTCCGTGGTTAAAGTGACTAGTGTTCCATGATGAAGGTGACTAGTGTTCCATGATTAAAGTGACCAGTGTTCCATGATTAAGGTGACTAGTGTTCCATGATTAAAGTGACCAGTGTTCCATGATTAAAGTGACTAGTGTTCCACGATTAAAGTGACTAGTGTTCCATGATTAAAGGGACCAGTGTTCCATGATTAAAGTGACCAGTGTTCCATGATTAAAGTGACTCGTGTTCCATGATTAAAGTGACTAGTGTTCCATGATTAAAGTGACTAGTGTTCCATGATTAAAGTGACTAGTGTTCCATGATTAAAGTGACTAGTGTTCCATGATTAAAGTGACTAGTGTTCCATTATTAAAGTGACTAGTGTTCCACGATTAAAGTGACTAGTGTTCCATGATTAAAGTGACTAGTGTTCCACGATTAAAGTGACTAGTGTTCCATGATTAAAGTGACTAGTGTTCCATGATTAAAGTGACTAGTGTTCCATGATTAAAGTGACTAGTGTTCCATTATTAAAGTGACTAGTGTTCCATAATTAAAGTGACTAGTGTTCCATGATTAAAGTGACTAGTGTTCCATAATTAAAGTGACTAGTGTTCCATGATTAAAGTGACTTGTGTTCCATGATTAAAGGGACTAGTGTTCCATGATCAAAGGGACTAGTGTTCCATGATTAAAGTGGCCAGTGTTCCATGAATAAAGGGACTAGTGTTCCATGATTAAAGTGACTAGTGTTCCATGATTTAAGTGACTAGTGTTCCATGATTAAAGGGACTAGTAAAGTGGCCAGTGTACCATGAATAAAGGAACTAGTGTTCCATGATTAAAGGGACTAGTGTTCCATGACTAAAGGGACAAGTGTTCCATGGTTAAAGTGACTAGTGTTCCATAATTAAAGTGACTAGTGTTCCATGATTAAAGTGACTTGTGTTCCATGATTAAAGGGACTAGTGTTCCATGATCAAAGGGACTAGTGTTCCATGATTAAAGTGGCCAGTGTTCCATGAATAAAGGGACTAGTGTTCCATGATTAAAGTGACTAGTGTTCCATGATTTAAGTGACTAGTGTTCCATGATTAAAGGGACTAGTGTTCCATAATTAAAGTGGCCAGTGTACCATGAATAAAGGAACTAGTGTTCCATGATTAAAGGGACTAGTGTTCCATGAATAAAGGGACTAGTGTTCCATGATTAAAGTGACTAGTGTTCCATGATTTAAGTGACTAGTGTTCCATGATTAAAGGGACTAGTGTTCCATAATTAAAGTGGCCAGTGTACCATGAATAAAGGAACTAGTGTTCCATGATTAAAGGGACTAGTGTTCCATGATTAAAGGGACAAGTGTTCCATGGTTAAAGTGACTAGTGTTCCATGATTAAGGTGACTAGTGTGCCATGATTAAAGTGACCAGTGTTCCATGATTAAAGTGACTAGTGTTCCACGATTAAAGTGACTAGTGTTCCATGATTAAAGGGACTAGTGTTACATGATTAAAGTGACTAGTGTTCCATGATTAAAGTGACTAGTGTTCCATGATTAAAGTGACTAGTGTTCCATGATTAAAGTGACTAGTGTTCCATTATTAAAGTGACTAGTGTTCCACGATTAAAGTGACTAGTGTTCCATGATTAAAGTGACTAGTGTTCCACGATTAAAGTGACTAGTGTTCCATGATTAAAGTGACTAGTGTTCCATGATTAAAGTGACTAGTGTTCCATGATTAAAGTGACTAGTGTTCCATGATTAAAGTGACTAGTGTTCCACGATTAAAGTGACTAGTGTTCCACGATTAAAGTGACTAGTGTTCCATGGGTAAAGTGACTAGTGTTCCATAATTAAAGTGACTAGTGTTCCATGATTAAAGTGGCCAGTGTTCCATGATTAAAGTGACTAGTGTTCCATAATTAAAGTGACTAGTGTTCCATGATTAAAGTGACTAGTTTTCCTTAATTAAAGTGACTAGTGTTCCATGATTAAAGTGACTAGTGTTCCATGATTAAAGTGACTAGTGTTCCATGATTAAAGTTTCTGTGTGGGTGGACCATTTCAGATCGTCAGTGATGTGTACTCTGAGGAACTTGAAGCTTTCCACCTTCTCCACTGCGATCCCGTCGATGTAGATAGGGGGGGTGCTCCCTCTGCTGTTTCCTGAAGTCCACGATCAGCTCCTTTGTTTTGTTGACGTTGGGTGAGAGGTCTTGGCATTGTTGGTAATCAGGCCCACTACTGTTGTGTCGTCTGCAAACTTGATGATTGAGTTGAAGTCATGCGTGGCCACGCAGTCATGGGTGAACAGGGAGTGCAGGAGGGGGGCTGAGCACGCACCCTTGTGGGGCCCCTGTGTTGAGGATCAGCGAAGTGGAGGTCTTATTTACAATGACAGCCTACCCCCCTCCAGCCAAACAACACTGGGCCAATTGTGCACCGCACTATAAGTGCTCCCGGTTACAGGCGGTGATGACACAGCCCAGGAATGAACCAGGGTCTGTAGTGATGCAATGCAGTGCCTTAGACCTCCACTTCGCCACCTGGGGGGCGGCCCGTCAGGAAGTCCAGGACCCAGTTGCACAGGGTGGGGTCGAGACCCAGGGCCCTGAGCTTACTGACGAGCTTGGAGGGTACTATGATGTTGAATGTTGAGCTGTAGTCAATGAAAAACATTCTTACATAGGTATTGCACCTGTACAGATGGGAGAGGGCAGTGTGCAGTGAGAAGGGGATTGCGTCTGTGGATCTATTGGGGCGGTAAGCATTTTGAAGTGGGTCCAGGGTGACAGACAAGGTGTGAGGTGATATGATCCTTGACTAGTCTATCAAAGCACTTCATGATGACAGAAGTCTGTATATAGCCTTGCTACTCTTTTTTAAAATGTATTTCTACTGTTGTTTTATTTCTTTACTTACCTACACACACATACACACATACACACACATACACACATATACACACATATACACACATATACACACATATACACACACACACACACACACACACACACACACATACACATACACATACACACACACACACACTAAGGTTTACACCTGTTGTATTTGGTGCACGTGACAAATAAACGTTGATTTGATTTGATAGTAATTTAGTTCAGTTACATTTGCTTTCTTGGGTACAGGATAAATAGTGGACATCTTGAAGCAAGTGGGGACAGCAGACTGGGAGAGATTGAATATGTCCTTTATCAACACTCGAGCCAGCTGGTGTGCGCTGAGGACGTGGCCGTCTGGGCCAGCAGCTTTGGGGTTAACACGCTTAAACGTCATACTCACGTCAGTCACGGAGAAGGAGAGCCCACAGTCCTTGGTAGCTGATCCAAGGTGGCACTGTATTATCCTGAAAGCGAGCAAAGAAGATGTTCTGCTTGTCCGGGAAGCAAAACGTCGGTGTCCTCGACGTGTCTGGTTTTCCCTTTGTAATCCGTGATCGTCTGGAGACCCTGTCACATACATCTTATTGTGTCTGATTGTCTGGAGACCCTGTCACATACGTCTGATTGTGTCTGATTGTCTGGAGACCCTGTCACATACGTCTCGTGTCTGATTGTCTGGAGACCCTGTCACATACGTCTCGTGTCTGATTGTCTGGAGTCCCTGTCACATACGTCTGATTGTCTGGAGACCCTGTCACATACGTCTCGTGTCTGATTGTCTGGAGTCCCTGTCACATACGTCTCGTGTCTGATTGTCTGGAGACCCTGCCACATACGTCTCGTGTCTGATTGTCTGGAGTCCCTGTCACATACGTCTCGTGTCTGATTGTCTGGAGACGCTGCCACATACGTCTGATTGTGTCTGATTGTCTGGAGACCCTGCCACATACGTCTCGTGTCTGATTGTCTGGAGACCCTGTCACATACGTCTCGTGTCTGATTGTCTGTAGACCCTGCCACATACGTCTCGTGTCTGAGCCGTTGAATTGCAACTCCACTTTGTCTCTGTACTGACGTTTTGCCTGTTTGATTGCCTTACAGAGGGAATAACTACACTGTTTGTATTCGGGCGTATTCCCAATCACCTTGCCATGGTTAAATGCCGGTGTTCGCGCTTTCAGTTTTGCAGGTATGCTGCCATCTATCCACGGTTTCTATCCACACTTCCTGATGAGCTCAGTCACCGTATCCGTGTATCCGTCAATGTTATTCTCAGAGGCTACCCGGAACATATCCCAGTCCGTGTGACCAAAACAATCTTGAAGCGTGGATTCCGATTGGTCAGACCAGCGTTGAATAGACCTTGGTATGGGGTACTCCCTGTTTGAGTTCCCGCCTATAGGAAGGCAGGAGCAAAATGGAGTCGTGATCTGATTTGCCGATCGGAGGGCGGGGGAGGGGCTTGGAATGCATTTCTTAAAGCTGAGGAGCAGCGGTCCAATGTGTTACCAGAGAGAGTGCTTACAGTCCAATGTGTTACCAGAGAGAGTGCTTACAGTCCAATGTGTTACCAGAGAGAGTGCTACAGTCAATGTGTTACCAGAGAGAGTGCTTACAGTTCAATGTGTTACCAGAGAGAGTGCTACAGTCAATGTGTTACCTACCAGAGAGAGTGCTACAGTCAATGTGTTACAGAGAGAGTGCTACAGTCAATGTGTTACCTACCAGAGAGAGTGCTACAGTCAATGTGTTACCAGAGAGAGTGCTTACAGTCCAATGTGATACCAGAGAGAGTGCTACAGTCAATGTGTTACCAGAGAGAGTGCTACAGTCAATGTGTTACCAGAGAGAGTGCTTACAGTTCAATGTGTTACCAGAGAGAGTGCTTACAGTCCAATGTGTTACCAGAGAGAGTGCTATAGTCAATGTGTTACCAGAGAGAGTGCTTACAGTCCAATGTGTTACCAGAGAGAGTGCTACAGTCAATGTGTTACCAGAGAGAGTGCTTACAGTCAATGTGTTACCTACCAGAGAGAGTGCTACAGTCAATGTGTTACCAGAGAGAGTGCTTACAGTCCAATGTGTTACCAGAGAGAGGGCTTACAGTTCAATGTGTTACCAGAGAGAGTGCTACAGTCAATGTGTTACCAGAGAGAGGGCTTACAGTTCAATGTGTTACCAGAGAGAGTGCTTACAGTCCAATGTGTTACCAGAGAGAGTGCTATAGTCAATGTGTTACCAGAGAGAGTGCTTACAGTCCAATGTGTTACCAGAGAGAGTGCTACAGTCAATGTGTTACCAGAGAGAGTGCTACAGCCAATGTGTTACCAGAGAGAGTGCTTACAGTC
>NW_027259239.1:22500-36822 GCF_045791955.1 Oncorhynchus clarkii lewisi | reverse complement strand
GTCCATGATAGTGATGATAGCGACGGATGACAGTGATGACGTCCATGACAGCGATGATAGCGACGGATGACAGTGATGACGTCCATGATAGCGATGATAGCGACTGATGATAGTGATGACGTCCATGATAGTGATGATAGCGACGGATGATAGTGATGACGTCCATGATAGCGATGATAGCGACGGATGATAGTGATGACGTCCATGATAGCGATGATAGCGACGGATGATAGTGACGGATGATAGTGATGACGTCCATGATAGCGCCGGATGATAGTGATGACGTCCATGACAGCGATGATAGCGACGGATGATAGTGATGACGTCCATGACAGCGATGATAGCGACGGATGATAGTGATGACGTCCATGACAGCGATGATAGCGACGGATGATAGTGATGACGTCCATGATAGCGATGATAGCGCTGGATGATAGTGATGACAACCATGATAGCGATGATAGCGATGACATCCATGATAGTGATGACAGTGGATTGACAGTGATTTAAATGGAGATGTAAAATCCCGTTTATGATTTTGTCGATAACTTTTCTCAAATGTAAGTTAAGACATACATTCCACATTTGGTGTCATTTGGTCCTATGGTTCATGTCAAGGAGATTTCTAAAGTATTTTTTGCATATTTTAACATTTCTGTATAGGTTAGCATTTAGTGTGGTCATCTTTAAATACATCGTTATTTTCTCACATTCTTTAGGGGCTGTTGTGATGAGTCCAAAGACCACATTTGGAGTGAATCTGACTTATAGTCCATCAAAGATTTTTTTAAATTATTATTTTAAGGATTAAATAGTCAAAATAGTGAATTGCTTACAGTTTGTTTAATGTTTAAGATATCAATACCAAACAAGGAGTTGATTTAAAAAGGATTTCAATGGACACATACAATCAAACTAAGTTAAGAGATGTAACATGGGCCTGCATACTGAATATGGTGTTATTTAGACGTATGGTTCATGAGAATATGCTTTTTCAAAGGATTTCAAAAATCTCCAAGATGGAGGCAAATATATCGTGACGTATCTTATGGGTCCTTGCGGGCAAATTTGTTTAGCATGAGCAAAGACGGGTGGCGGATATGAGGGTTTAAGTGAGACTGCTCATAACCACGCCACCTACTGGCCAACCAGTGCCATTATTTTGACCACGTTACTCATGGCCTGTAGTTTCTGCGTGCCAAATTTGGATAATTTTTTGCTTGAGATATTTGATAATGTCAAGGAAAAACACATCTAAAAATAATTCTCAGCTTTGCTATGAATAACTAGATATGGGTGTAGGTAATACATTATTTTTTTATGGCATCAGACCTGCCTTATTCTCACTTGAAACGTAAGTGTTGTGTTTACTGGGCTTAATTGCACATTCTGACACCACAGTGATCTGTTCTTACAATTTGTAGTCTATGGTATTTCAGATTTAGATTGGATACTATATTTTCCTTCAGGGTTGCTTTAGAGTAGCTTACTTTCCTTTAATTCGAAGTAATTGGTAGTTTGGTACACTATATTGATAGTAATTGGTAGTTTGGTACAATATATTGATAGTAATTGGTAGTTTGGTACGCTATATTGATAGTAATTGGTAGTTTGGTACACTATATTGACAGTAATTGGTAGTTTGGTACACTATATTGATAGTAATTGGTAGTTTGGTACACTATATTGATAGTAATTGGTAGTTTGGTACACTATATTGATAGTAATTGGTAGTTTGGTACACTATATTGATAGTAATTGGTAATTCAGTACACTATATTGATAGTAATTGGTAATTCGGTACACTATATTGATAGTAATTGGTAGTTTGGTACACTATATTGATAGTAATTGGTAGTTTGGTACACTATATTGATAGTAATTGGTAGTTTGGTACACTATATTGACAGTAATTGGTAGTTTGGTACACTATATTGATAGTAATTGGTAGTTTGGTACACTATATTGATAGTAATTGGTAATTCGGTACACTATATTGATAGTAATTGGTAGTTTGGTACGCTATATTGATAGTAATTGGTAGTTTGGTACACTATATTGATAGTAATTGGTAGTTTGGTACACTATATTGATAGTAATTGGTAGTTTGGTACACTATATTGATAGTAATTGGTAGTTTGGTACACTATATTGATAGTAATTGGTAGTTTGGTACACTATATTGATAGTAATTGGTAGTTTGGTACACTATATTGATAGTAATTGGTAGTTTGGTACACTATATTGATAGTAATTGGTAGTTTGGTACACTATATTGATAGTAATTGGTAGTTTGGTACACTATATTAATAGTAATTGGTAGTTTGGTTCACTATATTGATAGTAATTGGTAGTTTGGTACACTATATTGACAGTAATTGGTAGTTTGGTACACTATATTGATAGTAATTGGTAGTTTGGTACACTATATTGATAGTAATTGGTAGTTTGGTACACTATATTGATAGTAATTGGTAGTTTGGTACACTATATTGATAGTAATTGGTAGTTTGGTACGCTATATTGATAGTAATTGGTAGTTTGGTACACTATATTGATAGTAATTGGTAGTTTGGTACACTATATTGATAGTAATTGGTAGTTTGGTACACTATATTGATAGTAATTGGTAGTTTGGTACACTATATTGATAGTAATTGGTAGTTTGGTACGCTATATTGATATTAATTGGTAGTTTGGTACACTATATTGATAGTAATTGGTAGTTTGGTACACTATATTGATAGTAATTGGTAGTTTGGTACACTATATTGATTGAGTGGCTTCCCCAACACTGCTAAAGGAAGATGTTAGCTCGAAGAAGGCGTAAACTAAACTGCCAGTTTAATTGAGTCAACGAGATATCTTGACTGTACATATTTGAAGACTTGCTCAACCAAGCTAGTTAGCCTGCAGCTATGGTTCTACAGGTCATGTTGGGAAGAAGAGAAGAGAACCAGAATATCAGCATATTTCTGGACGTTCTGACTTGCTGTAAATGCTGAGTGTACTTTCTCTCTCTCTCTTTGTATTTGTCTCTCTCTCTCTCTCTCTCTCTCTCTCTCTCAGACCTGCACATCCACATAGACAGGTGTGTAGTGTACTGTACATGAATTACTACAACTCATTTCTACAGAGACATAAACTGTAGGAATCCCAAAGTGTACAAAACATTAGGAACACCTTCCTAATATTGAGGCGCACCCCCTTTTGCACTCAGAACAGCCTGAATTTTTCGGGCCATGGACTCCACAAGGTGTCCAAAGCGTCCCACAGAGATGCCGGCCCATGTTGACTCTACAAGGTGTCCAAAGCGTTCCACAGAGATGCCGGGCCCATGTTGACTCTACAAGGTGTCCAAAGCGTTCCACAGAGATGCCGGGCCCATGTTGACTCCACAAGGTGTCCAAAGCGTTCCACAGAGATGCCGGGCCCATGTTGACTCTACAAGGTGTCCAAAGCGTTCCACAGAGATGCCGGGCCCATGTTGACTCTACAAGGTGTCCAAAGCGTTCCACAGAGATGCCGGGCCCATGTTGACTTCAATGCCTCCTACAGTTGTGTGAAGTTATCTGGATGTCCTTTGGGTGGTGAACCATTCTTGACACACATGGGGAAACTGTTGAGCATGAAAAACCCCCAGTGGTGTTGATGTTCTCGGCACACTCATACCGGTGTGCCAACTATCGTACGCCGTTCAAAGCCACTTTAACTCTTTTGTCTCGCCCATTCAACCTCTGAATGGCACTCGTACACGATCCATGTCTCAATTGTCTCAAAGCTTCTTATTTAACCTGTCTCCTCCAATGAGTCTACACTGATTGGAGTGGATTTTAACAAGTGACATCAATGAGGGATCATGGCTTTCACCTAGATTCGCCTGGTCAGTCTTATGTCATGGGAAGAGCAGGTGTTCCTAATGTTTTGTACACTCAGTGTGTATATGGCAATAACGTCTGACAGTTCAAAGACTAGATTGACTTTTTTCACTTTCTTGGAAATTAGACCTTTTTTTTTTTGTGGAACATTGACCTTCCCAGTCGGGGATGTATGTCATGTTCTATTACGAATGTGAAGGTCAGTGATGTTTTCGTGCCCCTCATGACCTCGGGATTGTCATTTTGACGGTATCTGATCACGCATGTTCATACTCACTATCTGCTGCTACAAGTGGAGGGCCTCTATGTACACACAGCATCCTGTCTGTGTTATTCAAACGAAACACGTGAAAGATAGTCTACAGTATCTCAGCAGATCTCCTATGGAACATTAACATGGAGTATAAGGATGTTTGGCCCCTCTGTAGTTGCTACCTGAGGTGGAGTTAGTTTATGTTAATGCAGTATCTGTGTACATTCAGAATAGGATCATTTACTGGTAATGTGTGTGGGTCTGTGTCTGTGTGTGTGCGTCTGTGTCGGTGTCGGTGTCTGTCTCTGTGTCTGTGTGAAATGATACCAAAAATGTTGTAAAAGGCTAATAATTTAAGATTAATTCAATCATTTTAAAAAGTATATCATAAAATTATATCTTAGAAAATGCAACTTTTTATTTATTTGTGATGAAATACTATTTTTATGAGGAAATCCATTTTTCCCTTGAACCTCTCACATTAAGTAACCTAAACAGATAACAGAGAAACGTCTCTAACAGCACATTAAGTAACCTAAACAGATAACAGAGAAACGTCTCTAACAGCACATTAAGTAACCTAAGGGTAGCCTAGTGGTTAGAGTGTTGGGACTAGTAACCGAAAGGAAACCTAAACAGATAACACATAAACATCTCTTATAGAACATCTTGTCAACGTTATTGACATGAACCTGATTCATCACTTTATGTTTGAAATGAGGGATCTAGGTTAATGATATGAGATGTCACTGAGAGGGATAATACGGGGGATAAGATAATGAAACACACACACACACACGCACACGCACACACGCACGCACGCACACACACACACACACACACACACACACACACACACACACACACACACACACACACACACACACACACACACACACACACACACACACACACACACACACATACACACGCACACACACACGCACGCACACACACTCACACTGTAACAGCAGCTACTGCCTTGGATCTCACCCTGGAGAAAACACACAATTAAACAGGATCGCTTGTCATTTAATTTTTGATCAGAACCATCAGTGTGTATCGTTGGTGGCATTGTGCCATTTATTTTGAAGACAGCAATGGATCTCACCCCCATCTCTTGGAAAAGAGAGAGAGTGTGTGAGTGTGAGTGTGAGTGTGTGTGTGTGTGTGTGTGTGTGTGTGTGTGTGTGTGTGTGTGTGTGTGTGTGTGTGTGTGTGTGTGTGTGTGTGTGTGTGTGTGTGTGTGTGTGTGTGTGCTTGTGTGAACGTGTGTGTTAGCACAGCCAGTGGCTAAAGGGAAAACACAGTGGGAGTATGACAGGCCTGAACTCATTCTAGAAATGTATCTAATTATCAGACACATGCCCCAGGACTTATCAGTCAGTCTCAAATGCTCCTGGACTTATCCGTCAGTCTCAAATGCCCCAGGACTTATCAGTCAGTCTCAAATGCTCCTGGACTTATCAGTCAGTCTCAAATGCCCCTGGACTTATCAGTCAGTCTCAAATGCTCCTGGACTTATCAGTCAGTCTCAAATGCCCCTGGACTTATCAGTCAGTCTCAAATGCTCCTGGACTTATCAGTCAGTCTCAAATGCTCCTGGACTTATCCGTCAGTCTCAAATGCCCCAGGACTTATCAGTCAGTCTCAAATGCTCCTGGACTTATCAGTCAGTCTCAAATGCCCCTGGACTTATCAGTCAGTCTCAAATGCTCCTGGACTTATCAGTCAGTCTCAAATGCTCCTGGACTTATCAGTCAGTCTCAAATGCCCCTGGACTTATCAGTCAGTCTCAAATGCTCCTGGACTTATCAGTCAGTCTCAAATGCCCCTGGACTTATCAGTCAGTCTCAAATGCCCCTGGACTTATCAGTCAGTCTCAAATGCCCCAGGACTTATCAGTCAGTCTCAAATGCCCCTGGACTTATCAGTCAGTCTCAAATGCCCCTGGACTTATCAGTCAGTCTGCCGTGGATACACTGAATGAACTGTAGCCCTGTTACAGTAGTATAAGTTTGTGTCAATCTCTACATTGTCACAAATTTACACAAGCATACACACATACAGTTGAAGTCGGAAGTTTACATACACCTTAGCCATATACATTTAAACTCAGTTTTTTTCACAATTCCTGACATTTAATCCTAGTAAAAATCCCTTGTCTAAAGTCAGTTAGGATCACCACTTTATTTTAAGAATGTGAAATGTCAGAATAATAGTAGAGAGAATAATTCATTTAAGCTTTTATTTATTTAATTACATTCCCAGTGGGTCATAAGTTTACATACACTCAATTAGTATTTGGTAGCATTGCCTTTAAATTGTTTAACTTGGGTCAAACGTTTCGGGAAGCTTCCACAATAAGTTGGGTGAATTTTGGGCCATTACTCCTTACAGAGTTGGTGTAACTGAGTCAGGTTTGTAGGCCTCCTTGCTCATACACGCTTTTTCAGTTGATGCCAGGGCTTTGTGATGGCCACTCCAATACCTTGACTTTGTTGTCCTTAAATCATTTTGCCACAACTTTGGAAGTATGCTTGGGGTCATTGTCCATTTGGAAGACTCATTTGTGACCAAGCTTTAACTTCCTGACTGATGTCTTGAGATGTTGCTTCAATATATCCACGTAATTGTCCTTGCTCATTTTTGCTTCTAACATAACGATGGTCATTATGGCCAAACAGTTCTATTTTTGTTTCATCAGACCAGAGGGCATTTCTACAAAAAGTACGATCTTTGTCCCCATGTGCAGTTGCAAACCGTAGTCTGGCTTTTTTATGGCGGTTTTGGAGTAGTGACTTCTTCCTTGCTGAGCGGCCATTCAGGTTATGTCGATATAGGACTCGTTTTACTGTGGATGTAGATGCCTTTGTACATGTTTCCATCTTCACAAGGTCCTTTGCTGTTGCTCTGGGATTGATTTGCACTTTTTGCACCAAAGTACGTTCATCTCTAGGAGACAGAACACATCTCCTTCCTGAGCGGTATGACAGCTGCGTGGTTCCATGGTGTTTATACTTGCCTACTATTGTTTGAACAGATGAACGTGGTTCCTTCAGGCGTTTGGAAATTGTTCCCAAGGATAAATCAGACTTGTGGAGGTCTACAATTTTTTTCTGGGGTCTTGGCTGATTTCTTTTGATTTTCCCATGATGTCAACCTTAAAGGCACTGAGTTTGAAGGTAGGCCTTGAAATACATCCACAGGTACACCTCCAATTGACTCAAATGATGTCAATTAGCCTATCAGAAGCTTCTAAAGCCATGACATCATTTTCTGGAATTTTCCAAGCTGTTTAAAGGCACAGTCAACATAGGGTATGTAAACTTCTGACCCACTGGAATTGTGATACAGTGAATTATAAGTGAAATAATCTGTCTGTAAACAATTGTTGGAAAAATTACTTGTGTCATGCACAAAGTATATGTCCTGACCGACTTGCTAAAACTATAGTTTGTTAACCAGAAATTTGTGGAGTGAATTTGAAAAACAAGTTTTAATGACTCCAACCTAAGTGTATGTAAACTTCCGACTTCAACTGTACATGCTAGCACACATCCTCTACACACACGTGCATTGTTATATTGTTGTATCGTGGTATTATACATGTTGTATTTTAGATATCTAGTGGTTTAATAATGTTATATGATGTACTATTTTATGCTGGGGGGTTTGTGTAATGTAAGTGTCTTAATGTGTTTGGACCCCAGAAAGAGTAGTTGCTGCCTTGGCAGGAACTAATGGGGATCCATAATAAACCCCAGGAAGAGTAGCTGCTGCCTTGGCAGGAACTAATGGGGATCCTTAATAAATACGAAATATAAATACATGATCATTTGAGAAAAATTGTCATTTTTTGTAGTTTTGTTCACGAAAATGCTGTTATCGGGTGTCCTCAATCTAATCATTCAGTCTAATGTATTTCTTTAATCATTCAGTCTGTCTGTCTTTAGTCATTCAGTCTGTCTGTCTTTAGTCATTCAGCCTGTCTGTCTTTAGTCATTCAGCCTGTCTGTCTTTAGTCATTCAGTCTAATGTCATTCAGTCTAGTGTGTGTGTGTGTGTGTGTGTGTGTGTGTGTGTGTTTGTGTGTGTGTGTGTGTGTGTGTGTGTGTGTGTGTGTGTGTGTTTGCAATTATAACCCCTTGAGCATGAATTAAAGCACTAGACCCAGCTCATCTCATTAAACTTCTGATAGTTGCTTAACTATGATGATAGTTGCTCAACCAGAGAGGATATCAAAATGTTCCCAGGAGCTGACTGCCACCTAGCTTACAGTCCTGTGGCGTAGTCATTGTCTGATTAATAGCTGTGTCTTCATATAAATACTGTATAGGAAGGAAAGTGATGATCAGTGAGATTTTAGTTACTGGATTTAGTTACTTGGTTTCAACCTTATCAACTCAAACCCTCATAATTGGTGCCAAGTTTAACATTATAACTGCAGCTGTGAAGTCTGTTCTGTTGTTTCTACACATACTTCGTTTTTTTGTTATGAAAATAAATGTGTGTCTCTCTCTCTCTCTCTCCTGACCTGGAGGGTGGGTGATGAGGAGATTAGGGTAGGGTGCGGTTAGAAGATGTTTGACAGAGCGAGCAAGCGGTTGGCTGATATTTCTATGGCATTGTGACGGTGCCAACGCCTGCTAATTTACAGTCCTAAGCCCTGGGACATGTTACTCAACCCTCCCTGGGTTAACAAACACATATGTTCCCCTCTCTATCTGTTCTGCTCTCGCTCTCTCTTTCTACACCCGCCCCCCCCCCTCTCTCTCTCTCTCTCTCTCTATATACTCTCTTCTCTTTCTCTCTCTCTATATACTCTCTTCTCTTTCTCTCTCTCTCTATATACTCTCTTCTCTTTCTCTCTCTCTCTCTCTCTCTCTCTCGCTCTCTTTCTCTATATACTCTCTTCTCTTTCTCTCTCTCTGTCTCTCTCTTTCTCTCTTTCTCAATTCAATTCAATTTAAGAGATTTATTGGCATGGGAAACATATATTTATATTGCCAAAGCAAGTGAAATAGATAATAAACAAAAGTGAAATTAACAACACAAAATGCACAGTAAACATTACACTCACAAAAGTTCC
The DNA here is from genome assembly GCF_045791955.1 of Oncorhynchus clarkii lewisi. Lineage (NCBI taxonomy): Eukaryota > Metazoa > Chordata > Actinopteri > Salmoniformes > Salmonidae > Oncorhynchus > Oncorhynchus clarkii. The sequence goes on along the minus strand of NW_027259239.1, from coordinate 27,599 downwards.
AAAACAATAAAGACATTTCAAATGTTGTAGTATGTCTATATACAGTGTTGTAACTCTCTCTTTTTATACTGTACATACAGTGAAATCCCAAAGTACTGTGACATTGACACATGTTCAGTTGTTTTGGCTCTTTACTTCAGCACTTTGGATCTGAAATGATACCATGACTGTGAAGTTGAAGTGAATATTCCTGAATGAATTGTGAAATAATGATGATTGAGAAAGTTACAGACTCACAAATATCATACCCCTAAGACATACCTTTCACCATTATGGCAGCTGTGTGTCTGTAACGTTCTCATCATGATTCAGGATTCATTCAGGATGATCTGTAACCATGGTAGCATCCACATTAATGTAGTAGTGTTTAGAAACATATTATATTCTTATTTACAATAAAAGTTACTCCAAAATGACACAATACATTATTTACCATGAATTTCTATTGGGCACAAAATAATCTGAAACACAACCAAAACAAACAGCAAATGCATCCAACAGGTTTGTAGGCACAAGCTTGATGTTGTCATTGTTAGCTACGAATATGGGACCAAATACTGCACTTTTTAATGCTGAATAAATATCCATCGTTTTTTTGTAAATGTGTTTTTTTTTCTTTGTTTATTTCTGTCTTTTGCTATTCAAGTGTAATGTATGGGGAGGAGTCTGGGATGTATGGGGAGGAGTCTGGGATGTATGGGGAGGAGTCTGGGATGTATGGGGAGGAGTCTGGGATGTATTGGGAGGAGTCTGGGATGTATTGGGAGGAGTCTGGGATGTATGGGGAGGAGTCTGGGATGTATGGGGAGGAGTCTGGGATGTATGGGGAGGAGTCTGGGATGTATGGGGAGGAGTCTGGGATGTATGGGGAGGAGTCTGGGATGTATGGGGAGGAGTCTGGGATGTATGGGGAGGAGTCTGGGATGTATTGGGAGGAGTCTGGGATGTATTGGGAGGAGTCTGGGATGTATGGGGAGGAGTCTGGGATGTATGGGGAGGAGTCTGGGATGTATGGGGAGGAGTCGGGGATGTATTGGGAGGAGTCTGGGATGTATTGGGAGGAGTCTGGGATGTATGGGGAGGAGTCTGGGATGTATGGGGAGGAGTCTGGGATGTATGGGGAGGAGTCTGGGATGTAATGGGGAGGAGTCTGGGATGTATGGGGAGGAGTCTGGGATGTAATGGGGAGGAGTCTGGGCTGTATGGGGAGGAGTCTGGGGTGTATGGGGAGGAGTCTGGGATGTAATGGGGAGGAGTCTGGGATGTATGGGGAGGAGTATGGGATGTATGGGGAGGAGTCTGGGCTGTATGGGGATGAGTCTGGGATGTATTGGGAGGAGTCTGGGATGTATGGGGAGGAGTCTGGGATGTATGGGGAGGAGTCTGGGATGTAATGGGGAGGAGTCTGGGATGTATGGGGAGGAGTATGGGATGTATGGGGAGGAGTCTGGGCTGTATGGGGATGAGTCTGGGATGTATTGGGAGGAGTCTGGGATGTATGGGGAGGAGTCTGGGATGTATGGGGAGGAGTCTGGGATGTATAGGGAGGAGTCTGGGATGTATGGGGAGGAGTCTGGGATGTATGGGGAGGAGTCTGGGATGTAATGGGGAGGAGTTTGGGATGTATGGGGAGGAGTCTGGGATGTATGGGGAGGAGTCTGGGCTGTATGGGGATGAGTCTGGGATGTATGGGGAGGAGTCTGGAATGATGCTCATACTCTTACTTGAATAACCTGCGTAGTTGCTACTGCTGACAGTATTGATATTATTGACATGTTTGAGTGGGACGAGTGGGACACTCCCCTGCGAGGATATGTACTGTAGGTGCCTCCTACATTTGTCCTACTCGAGGCTCTGATGAAGGCGATTCATGCTGAAACTTAAGCCGACTGTTTTCTTGTCTCGTCAATACATCTATCAGATTTATTGCAGCAACAGAGTGCTTATTTTGATTCATTCTGGATCGTCACCAGTTGAAATATCCTGGGGTAAGGAATGTTTTTTGGATTTTTAAGTCTCTCAGTCGAGCAGCTGATCTCCCCTTTTAGAGTTTAAGCTGGGCTGAAGTGCGTTTGGCTATACCTTCTTTACGCATATAAGTGAATTTGTCCCAATACTTTTAGTTCCCTTAGAGTGGTGGACTATGCACAAAAAGTTCTGTCATTTCTAAACAGTTCACACTATATGGATGAAAATAGCCTCAAATTAAAGCTGACAGTCTGCACTTTAACCTCGTAGTCGTTGTATCATTTTAAGTCCAAAGTGCCAGAGCCAAAACAGCAAAGAACGTGTCACTGTCTCAATACTTTTGGAGCTCATTGTATTTCTCTCTCTCTCTCTCTCTCTCTCTCTCTCTCTCTCTCTCTCTCTCTCTTTCTCTTCCTTCCTTGATCTCTTTCTTTCTCTCTCTCTCTCTCTCTCTCTCTCTCTCTCTCTCTCTCTCTCTGCTTATAGTTGCAGTCATGTCAGGAATTGAGTTCATTTCAAATTATGCCACCCACCCATCTTAAATGTCCCTGGCAACTGAGATGAGGCTTTGATGCCAGGGCTAAGGAGACACATGGTCACAAGGCCTATACTGAAACACATAGAAACACACTGAAACAGGTCCCATCAGGTGATATCCTGGCCTGGCTAGGTTAGAACTACATATTTGTCTTCCTCTTTTATGACATGGAAATGACTTGGCCCTGTTCCAAGATAGCGTTTAAGAGAAATATGCTGTGTGAAAAAACACTTCAGGGCAATAGCCAGGAGGTCAGAGGTCAGGGAATGGACTGGAAAGACATACATAATGGAGGATTATGTGCAACTAAGAAACCATGTGAAACTCTAGGTCTGCATTCCAAATGGCACCCTATTCCCTATGTAGTGCACTACTTTAGACCAGAGCCCTATTCCCTATGTAGTACACTACTTTAGACCAGAGCCCTATTCCCTATGTAGTACACTACTTTAGACCAGAGCCCTATTCCCTATGTAGTACACTACTTTAGACCAGAGCCCTATTCCCTATGTAGTACACAACTTTAGACCAGAGCCCTATTCCCTATGTAGTACACTACTTTAGACCAGAGCCCTATTCCCTATGTAGTACACTACTTTAGACCAGAGCCCTATTCCCTATGTAGTACACAACTTTAGACCAGAGCCCTATTCCCTATGTAGTACACTACTTTAGACCAGAGCCCTATTCCCTATGTAGTACACTACTTTAGACCAGAGCCCTATTCCCTATATAGTACACTACTTTAGACCAGAGCCCTATTCCCTATGTAGTACACTACTTTAGACCAGAGCCCTATTCCCTATGTAGTACACTACTTTAGACCAGAGCCCTATTCCCTATATAGTACACTACTTTAGACCAGAGCCCTATTCCCTATGTAGTACACTACTTTAGACCAGAGCCCTATTCCCTATGTAGTACACTACTTTAGACCAGAGCCCTATTCCCTATGTAGTACACTACTTTAGACCAGAGCCATATTCCCTATGTAGTACACTACTTTAGACCAGAGCCATATTCCCTATGTAGTACACTACTTTAGACCAGAGCCATATTCCCTATGTAGTACACTACTTTAGACCAGAGCCCTATTCCCTATGTAGTACACTACTTTAGACCAGAGCCCTATTCCCTATGTAGTACACTACTTTAGACCAGAGTCCTATTCCCTATATAGTGCACTACTATAGACCAGAGCCCTATTCCCTATATAGTGGTACTACTTTAGACCAGAGCCCTATTCCCTATGTAGTACACTACTTTAGACCAGAGTCCTATTCCCTATATAGTGCACTACTTTAGACCAGAGTCCCATTCCCTATGTAGTACACTACTTTAGACCAGAGCCCTATTCCCTATGTAGTACACTACTTTAGACCAGAGCCCTATTCCCTATATAGTGGTACTACTTTAGACCAGAGCCCTATTCCCTATGTAGTACACAACTTTAGACCAGAGCCCTATTCCCTATGTAGTACACTACTTTAGACCAGAGCCCTATTCCCTATGTAGTACACTACTTTAGACCAGAGCCCTATTCCCTATATAGTGGTACTACTTTAGACCAGAGCCCTATTCCCTATGTAGTACACAACTTTAGACCAGAGCCCTATTCCCTATGTAGTACACTACTTTAGACCAGAGCCCTATTCCCTATGTAGTACACTACTTTAGACCAGAGCCCTATTCCCTATGTAGTACACAACTTTAGACCAGAGCCCTATTCCCTATGTAGTACACTACTTTAGACCAGAGCCCTATTCCCTATGTAGTACACTACTTTAGACCAGAGCCCTATTCCCTATGTAGTACACAACTTTAGACCAGAGCCCTATTCCCTATGTAGTACACTACTTTAGACCAGAGCCCTATTCCCTATGTAGTACACTACTTTTGACCAGAGCCCTATGGGAATAGGGGGTCTTTTGGGACCCATGTTTTGTGTAACTGCCTGGCTGTAGCAGATGTGACTAGAAGTTTAGCCACACACACACACACACACTAACACACACACACACACACACACACACACATACACTGATCTGTGCCCGTGGATGTTTGTAGGGCGAGAGACTGTAGGGAAATGCGGCTGGTAGACGATAGAGGCAGGCTCTGCTAAGCTCCTCTCCCAGGCATCAACACCTCTCCCTGGGTACCCGCTCAGACAGAACGCCCTGAGAGTCACTGGAGCTTCAAGCTTCCTGCAGGCCCTCTGGGAGAAGATGTATATATCGTAACCTATTGGTTATATCAGGGTATTGTTACAGAGGAAGCGTCCTTCATGAATTTACACCATGGGACTTCACTGTAAAATGACCAGGAGAGAATGACTTATGGTTATTGATGACAGTGTCAACAGTGTAGAGAATGAGACCTGCAGTACTGTCACCTGGGTTAGGAGTGGCTTCTCTTTATAGATATCTCTGAGGACAATACACCTGTGTTAGGAGAGGCTTCTCTTTATAGATCTCTCTGAGGACAATACACCTGTGTTAGGAGAGGCTTCTCTTTATAGATATCTCTGAGGAGAATACACCTGTGTTCACACACACACACACAAACACACACACACACACACACACACACACAG
>NW_027259239.1:0-15000 GCF_045791955.1 Oncorhynchus clarkii lewisi | reverse complement strand
CGCTAAATTTCCGCATAATTGTGCGTGTGTGAATTTATGTGTGTGTGTGTGTGTGTGTGTGTGTGTGTGTGTGTGTGTGTGTGTGTGTGTGTGTGTGTGTGTGTGTGTGTGTGTGTGTGTGTGTGTGTGTGTGTGTGTGTGTTTGAAGGAAACACGTATGTGTTGTCTGATGGTGTTGTCCAGATGTGCTGTGGATTTTTATGTTGCTTAATGGGCGAGTCTTAAACGCGTAGAGGAATCACACCGCGTCCAGCTATGTCACACTGTGTGTGTGTGTGTGTCACTCATTGATTTTGGGTTAAGTTAAGGCTTAAGTGAAAATGTAGTAGGAGTAGAAGGAGTAGGAGTAGAAGGAGGAGAAGGAGGAGAAGGAGGAGAAGGAGGAGAAGAAGGAATAGAAAGAGAATGAGTAGGAGTAGAAGGAGGAGAGGAAGGAGTAGAAGGAGTAGGAGAGGGCGTAGAAGGAGTAGAATGAGGAGTAGAAGGCGAAGGAGTAGAATGAGGAGTAGAAGGAGGAGGAGTAGAAGGAGAAGGAGGAGTAGGAGGAGTAGAAGGAGTAGAAGGAGGAGTAGAAGGAGGAGTAGAAGGAGTAGAAGGAGAAGGAGGAGTAGGAGGAGAAGGAGTAGAAGGAGTAGAAGGAGGAGAAGGAGGGGAAGGAGGAGTAGAAGGAGAAGGAGGAGTAGAAGGAGTAGCGACTAGCAAGTAGCGATAGTGGTACTGATACGCTTTCTCAGTTGATCTGTGAATGGAAGGAGACTGTTTCTACAAGGTGTCTGACGTTGTACTGTTAAAGTATCACAGTGAATGTAGTTTGCTGCTCACTGAGAGAGATTTTCCATACATACACCTTGTGATTGAGATTGAATGCTGTGAATGGTGTTCTGTTGAGCCCAAGGCCTTGCTGTGCAGGTGTTCTAGAGACATGATGTTAACGTCCTCTGATTCTCCCAAGAAGAGCTATATTTCTAAAGATTGAACATGATGCCAACAACCATACACGTTTTTTTATTTTCGGAGACGCTTTCGACCCGACCAGGGATTGTCACAGCAGTTAGAAACCTGCCATGCAACATAGACAAGAGACTTACCCCTGTTTTAACACCAGTCTTTAGGTAACAACTTAAGCCTTTCATAGATGACAGACATGGGATAAAAAGCTCTTTAGACATTTTTCTAAGTCTATTGTACAGTCTGCAAACTTCAGAAAATATGTTACCCATTTAGGAAATAGGAGAGCTGTTCTGACCAGGGTGTTTTCTGACCAGGGTGTGTTTTGACCAGGGTGTTTTCTGACCAGGGTGTTTTCTGACCAGGGTGTTTTCTGACCAGGGTGTTTTCTGACCAGGGTGTTTTCTGACCAGGGTGTGTTTTGACCAGGGCATGTTCACTCCCTGAATTTTTCTGTTGAAAAGTAGATGGTGTGTTTACATTCTGACTGTGTGTGGTTTTGTAAAGACGGTCTTGTGTGTTTGAGAGAAGGGTTAATCCCAGTTACTTTAGTGTTATTATGTATCTTAGTATCTTATTGGCTGATCTGTCTGTCTGATATAGTACTGTTAAAGTCAAGAGACAGACTGCAGTGTCTACACTTAATTAAGTTAAATTGATAACAGATACATTATTAAGTTAAATTGTTAACAGCTACATTATTAAGTTAAATTGATAACAGCTACATTATTAAGTTAAATTGTTAATAGTTACAGTATTAAGTTAAAATGTTAACAGCTACATTATTAAGTTAAATTGATAACAGCTACATTATTAAGTTAAATTGTTAATAGTTACAGTATTAAGTTAAATTGATAACAGCTACATTATTAAGTTAAATTGTTAATAGTTACAGTATTAAGTTAAATTTTGAATAGCTACTTGTTAATAGCAACAGTATTAACTTAAATTGTTAATAGCTACAATACATTATTAAGTTAAATTGTTAACAGCTACATTATTAGGTTAAATTGTTAACAGCTACATTATTAAGTTACATTGTTAACAGCTACATTATTAAGTTACATTCTTAACAGCTACATTATTAAGTTAAATTGTTAATAGCTACATTGTTAAGTAAAATTGTTAACAGTTACATTATTAAGTTAAATTCTTAACAGCTACATTATTAAGTTAAATTGTTAACAGCTACATTATTAAGTTAAATTGTTAATAGCTACATTATTAAGTTACATTCTTAACAGCTACATTATTAAGTTAAATTGTTAACAGCTACATTATTAAGTTAAATTGTTAACAGCTACATTATTAAGTTAAATTCTTAACAGCTACATTATTAAGTTAAATTGTTAACAGCTACATTATTAAGTTAAATTGTTAACAGCTACATTATTAAGTTAAATTGTTAATAGCTAGAGTACATTATTAAGTTAAATTCTTAACAGCTACATTATTAAGTTAAATTCTTAACAGCTACTTTATTCAGCTACATTGTTACTAGCTACATTATTGTCAGTTGTATGAATCACAGACAAATAATGGAAATGATGTTGTTCAAATAATATCATATCTTCTTTTTGTTTTATTAAATCTTGTAATAATGTATGTACTGTCCCTGCTCAATAATTTGATCTAAATCATTGTGGAGTTTTATATTGTATATATCCTCCTTCCTTATTTAAAAAGAGAATGGTTGATGACAACAGACCCAAGGGAATTATCTCTGCAAGGTTACAGAGGTACCAAGTCAACCTAAACACACACGCACGCACGCACACACGCACGCACACGCACACACACACACACACACCCCTTCTCCTCCGTGCTCTTTCCCAGAACAGAGCTAAAAGAAAGAGTCAGATGTTATCAGTGTGATTGGAGCCAGTGGAGCAAGGAGCTAGTCTGGGCCTGTGGCAGGAGGTAACAGCCAGGGTAGCCAGGGCTGGGGTGTGGTGGGACAGCGCAGGCCCCTACTTCAGTCTGTGTGTGTTAGACTGGATGGATGAAGGCCTTCTTAACTATAAGCTATGCAGGAGCCGTGCCAGGAGCAGGACATGTATCAGATTGATAAGAGCCAGGGGATGCTCTCTCTCTCTCTCTCTCTCTTTATTTCTCTCTCTCTCTCTCTCTCTCTCTCTCTCTCTCTCTCTCTCTCTCTCTCTCTCTCTCTCTCTCTCTCTCTCTTTATCTCTCTCTCTCTCTCTCTCTTTGTCTCTCTCTCCCTCTATTTCTCTATTTCTCTCTCTCTATTTCTCTCTCTCTCTCGCTCTCTGGTTCTGTCTGTCTCTCTCTCTTTCTCTCTTTCTATCAATTCAATTCAATTCAATTCAAAGGGCTTTGTTGGCATGGGAAACATGTTTACATTCCCAAAGAAAGTGAAATAGATAATAAACAAAGTGAAATAGATAATAATAAATTAACAGTAAACATTTCACTCCAAAATAATAAAGACATTTCAAATGTCACATCTCTCGCTCCATCTACCGGAGCAGAGAAATAAACCCATAGGGGAAGTCCAGGGTCAAACACATCCCCATCGTTCTCACAGTGTGTGTCTCTCTGTGTGTGTCTTCTGCTGTGCATGAATGTGATTTAGGGGAGGCGGGGGAGGGGGACTGTTGTGGAGTGAGGTGTGTTATTTGAGCTTACACCTCCGCTGCCAGCCAAGAGATGGTTCGATACGCCCTCACTTTGTTTGAGAAGTCCACAGATAGAGTTGACCTGGAGACATGGCTTTTATAGTGATAACATCTCCTCCCTGTTGTTCTACTGTCTCCTACTGAAGCCTGAATTTGTGCTGTAGCTGACTGTCACAGAGTGTAGTGGACCACCCATTCGTATACTAGGCTGTTACTGTAACATCCCTTCTACTGGTGTCTGTCTGATCCTAGATCAGCACTCCTACTCTGAGAAGTTGTGACTACGGTCCCAGGTCTAAGGCAGCATGTGACGAGCCGGTTTTTATAGCTCCCTGATTGGTTAGGATGGAAGGCTTGTTCTCTGTGAGAGTGGTGGTACTTTACAGTGTAATAAGATAATGGATTTAGCTGGCTGGGGCAGCTGGGGATGTTTACGCTGCAGTGTACTGTGCTGTCTGAACCCAGAGAATGCTCCACACTGCTGCGGAGGGTTAGTAACCCACATTTAGGCATGTCTGCCAGTCCCCTAGTGTCCCAGTCCTGCAGCCTCAGCCCCAGCCTCAGCCCCAGCCTCAGCCCCAGCCTCAGTACCAACCTCAGTCCTCTATCCCTCAGTCCTCTATCCCTCAGTCCTCTATGTCTCAGTCCAACTTCCCAACCACTAGTGCTCACCATTCTCCTCCAATCCCTGAGAGAGAGAGAGAGACCAAATGAGTCAATTGGAGGTGTACCTGTGGATGTATTTTAAGGCCTACCTTCAAACCCAGTGCCTCTTTGTTTGACCTCATGGGATAATCAAAATACATCAGCCAATACCTCTCTCTCTCTCTTTCTCTCTCTCTCTCTGTGTCTGTCCCTCCCTCTCTCGCTCTCTCTCTCTCTCTGTGTCTGTCCCTCCCTCTCTCTCTCTCTCTCTCTCTCTCTCTCTCTCTCTCTCTCTCTCTCCGTCTCTCTGTATTTCTCTCTCTCTGTCTCTCTCTCTCTCTCTCTCTCTCTCTCTCTCTGTCTGTCCCTCCCTCTCTCTCTCTCTCTCTCTCTCTCTCTCTCTCTCTCTCTCTCTCTGTGTCTGTCCCTCCCTCTCTCTCTCTCTATATATATATATATTCCCTTAATTTTGTTTTCTCTCAAGCACAAGCACATGTGATAGTCATCCATCAACCTCATCCAGCGACACATGATAGACAGCAGACACAGCGGGACCCCCCCCCCCCACACACACACACACACACACACAAACACACATACACACATACAGTTATGAGTGGATGAGTCAGGCTCACAGAGATGCCCCAGGAAGCTGATGCACTTTTGGAGCTCTGTGTTTTTTTTTTTTTTTTTGAGCGACTACAGAGGCTGAGTCAAGAACCATAGCTCTTACTGACAGAGAGGTCTTTCCAGTTCTTTTTCACAGCTTGTCCCCGTGCCCTGAGAGATGCCTTGGAGGCTTGGAGCACAGCAGAGCAGCTCTCACAGTTAGCTACACGAGAGGCTGGTTGGTATTGTCTGTCTCTGGTTATGCTGCTGGAGATACATGATACACGAGAGGCTGGTTGTTATTGTCTTGTTTCTGTTTCTGATACCTGTATTGTTCCATTCACTCAGTTGACCTGCATCTTATGAGACATACAGATCAGGGAGCCAGACATACCTTAGCCAGGTGTGTGTGTGTGTGTGTGTGTGTGTGTGTGTGTGTGTGTGTGTGTGTGTGTGTGTGTGTGTGTGTGTGTGTGTGTGTGTGTGTGTGTGTGTGTGTGTGCGTGCGTGCGTGTGCATGTGCGTGTTTGTCCTTGGATCCCACACACCGATTTGGCAGCCCCGTCCTCTTAAAGCCTCCCTCTGTCTGTCCGGGCTTTCAGCAGGCCTAGTTCAGATTGACTGCAGATGCACACACACACACACACACACACACACACCAATAGAGCTCACACACATGTAAGTGGTTATAGTTGGCCTGGGCCTGCTTTGAGTTAGTTTGAGAGCCTTACTCTGTTCCTGCTACTGCCACCCTCACAGTGGCTATATGCTGCTCTTCTCTGTTCTGTTCTACTCTGTTCTGCTCTGTTCTGTTCTACTCTGTTCTTCTCTGCTCTGTTCTGTTCTGCTCTATTCTGTTCTGCTCTATTCTGTTCTGCTCTGCTCTGCTCTGTTCTGTTCTGCTCTGTTCTGCTCAATTCTGCTTTGTTCTGTTCTACTCAATTCTGCTCTCTTCTGTTCTGCTCTGCTCAATTCTGTTCTGTTCTGCTCTATTCTGCTCTGCTCAATTCTGTTCTGCTCTATTCTGTTCTGCTCTGCTCTGCTCAATTCTGTTCTGTTCTGCTCTGCTCTGCTCAATTGTGTTCTGTTCTGCTCTGCTCAATTCTGCTCTATTCTGCTCTGCTCAATTCTGTTCTGTTCTGCACTATTCTGTTCTGCTCTGCACTGCTCTGTTCTGTTCTGTTCTGTTCTGCTCTACATAGCCTTCTATTGCCTGATTAGCCCCCATTATGACAAACAACAAACCATCGGAGCACAGCTGAGAGGGGCATGCAGAGAAGGCAGAGACAGGAGGGGAAGGATGGGAAGGAAAGGGAGAAGGGGGTGAGGGGAGGAGGTGAGGAGACAGGGAGGAGAGCAGGGGGTACGAGGTGAAGGAACAGGAGTAGGGGGGTGAGTTTGAAGGGGACCTCCGGGAGCCTCTAGATCACAGCCAGGCTAATGAGAACCTGTTTACAACACCAGAGGGGTCAGATACAAGAACAGAGGGGTCAGATCAAACACCAGAGGGGTCAGATACAAGAACAGAGGGGTCAGATCAAACACCAGAGGGGTCAGATACGAGAACAGAGGGGTCAGATCAAACACCAGAGGGGTCAGATACAACACCAGAGGGGTCAGATACAAGAACAGAGGGGTCAGATCAATCACCAGAGGGGTCAGATACAAGCCCAGACAGACGGGTCAGATACAAGACCAGAGGGGTCAGATACAAGACCAGAGGGGTCAGATACAAGACCAGAGGGGTCAGCTCCTCCCCTGACAGGTGCACCCAGGATGGGAGGCCCTATTTGTGTGTGGGTTTGTCAGGAGTGTGTGTGTGTGTGTGTGTGTGTGTGTGTGTGTGTGTGTGTGTGTGTGTGTGTGTGTGTGTGTGTGTGTGTGTGTGTGTGTGTGTGTGTGTGTGTGACTTGCTCTCACAGACTCATGTCAGAATTTGACATTTTTCTCAAATGTTGGGTTGGAATAGGGATACCGAGTGTTACCGTGTCTACTGCTTCAAACCTCACCAAGCCTCACTTTCTTCAACCCCAGATGTAATCATTCAATACCATGGCACAGTTCTCTATCTCTCTCTCTCTCCTTCCCTCCCTCTCTTCCTCTCCCTCTCTATCTCTTTCTCTCTCCCTCTCTCTCTCTCTCTCCCTCCCTCTCTCTCTCTCTCTCCCTCCTCTCACTCTCCCTCTCCCCCCTCTCCTCCTCCCTCCCTCTCCCCCCCCACTCTCTTTCTCTCTGCTCCCTGGCATTGTGTTTGTGCTTTTAAGACAAATAATTGCTATAAAAGCCAATCTGGAAAGAATATAAGCGCTGTTAGGTTTAAGATCTAAGGTCCCTACAGAATACCTAATTGGCTGGTGGGGGTTTAGTAAAAACTAACCCAGGAGGGAGGGAAACTATTTTATGATTGGCCCACCTATACACATATACCCACCATTAATGATGTCCTGTCTGACTACTGGCTCCTCCCACTACAGTTACTGGCCCCTCCCACTTAATTTGGAGTAGAATAATGTGAGGGGGGAGGAAGGGGTGAGGGGGGGGGGGCAGGAGGGGAGAGGAAAGGTGAGGAGGGGGCAGGAGGCGTGAGGAGGGGGCAGGAGGGGGAGGAGGGGGAGGGGTGAGGAGGGGTGAGGAAGGGGAAGTTAAATGGGTCATTTGATCTCTTCGTTGGGTCCATGGAGATGACAGTGTAAGCACGGTAACTAGTAGTTGAACTTCCTGGTCAGCGGAAGAGGGTTGAGAGGACAGAAGTGTGTCCCCTCATACACACACACATGAGAGGACAGAAGTGTGTGTGTGTGTGTGTGTGTATGTGTGTGTGTATGAGAGGAGAGAAGTGTGTGTGTGTGTGTGTGTGTGTGTGTGTGTGTGTGTGTGTGTGTGTGTGTGTGTGTGTGTATGTATGAGAGGACAGAAGTGCGTGTATGTGTGTGTGTGTGTGTGTGTGTGTGTGTGTGTATGTGTGTGTGTATGAGAGGACGGAAGTGTGTGTGTGTGTGTGTGTGTGTGTATGAGAGGACAGAAATGTGTGTGTGTGTGTGTGTGTGTGTGTGTGTGTGTGTGTGTGTGTGTGTGTGTGTGTGTGTGTGTGTGTGTGTGTGTGTGTGTGTGTGTGTGTGTATGAGGGGACAGAAGTGTGTGTGTGTGTGTATGTGTGTGTGTGTATGAGAGGACAGAAGTGTGTGTGTGTGTGTGTGTGTGTGTGTGTGTGTGTGTGTGTGTGTGTGTGTGTGTGTGTGTGTGTGTGTGTGTGTGTGTGTGTCTACTCTGGTGTGTGTGTCTACTCTGGTGTGTGTGTGTCTACTCTGGTGTGTGTGTCTACTCTGGTGTGTGTGTCTACTCTGGTGTGTGTCTGTGTGTGTGTTTACTCTGGTGTGTGTGTGTGTGTGTGTGTGTGTGTGTGTGTGAGAGAGAGAGAGAGAGAGTCCTGCGTACATGAGAGGTGTGTGTGAGTGTGTGTGAGTGTGTGTTTGTCTGCTCCAGTTGGTGTGTTCAGTTGGTGTGTTCAGTCTACTCTGGTGTGTGTGTCTACTCTGGTGTGTGACTCCGTGTGGCTCTACTACATGTAAATGCTGTATTTCCTGATGGGGGATTTCACAGCATCACACAGAGACAGCTGATTGGCAAGTCCTGATTGACTCATTTACATATCCTTTATCTCTCTCTCTCTCTCTCTCTCTCTCTCTCTCTCTCTCTCTCTCTCTCTCTCTCTCTCTCTCTCTCTCTCTCTCTCTCTCCTCCTCCCCCTCTCTCCTCCACCTCCCCCCCTTTCTCTCTCCTCCCCCTCTCTCTCTCTCCTCCCCCCCTCTCTCCTCCTCCCCCTCTCACTGTTACCCTCACTTCTCATGCTTGTAAGGGACCATGATGAAATTAGTGTTTTTCAGTCATTAGGCATTAGCAGAGAGCCATCAGAGGAGAGCCATCAGCAGAGCGCCATTAGCAGAGAGCCATTACCAGAGAGCCATTAGCAGAGAGCCAACAGCAGAGAGCCATCAGAAGAGAGCCATCAGAAGAGAGCCATCAGAAGAGAGCCATTACCAGAGAGCCATTAGCAGAGAGCCAACAGAAAAGCCATCAGCAGAGAGCCATTAGCAGAGAGCCATCAGAGAGAGCCATCAGCAGAGAGCCATCAGAAGAGAGCCATTAGCAGAGAGCCATTAGCAGAGCCATCAGCAGAGAGCCATCAGCAGAGAGCCATCAGAAGAGAGCCATTAGAAGAGAGCCATCAGCAGAGAGCCATTAGCAGAGAACCATCAGCAGAGAGCCATCAGCAGAGAGCCATTAGCAGAAAGCCATCAGAAGAGAGCCATCAGAAGAGAGCCATTAGCAGAGAGCCATCAGAAGAGAGCCATCAGAAGAGAGCCATCAGCAGAGAGCCATCAGCAGAGAGCCATCAGCAGAGAGCCATTAGGAGAGAGCCATCAGCAGAGAGCCATCAGCAGAGAGCCATTAGGAGAGAGCCATTAGGAGAGAGCCATCAGAAGAGAGCCATCAGCAGAGAGCAATCAGCAGAGAGCCATCAGCAGAGAGCCATTAGGAGAGAGCCATTAGGAGAGAGCCATCAGCAGAGAGCCATCAGCAGAGAGCCATCAGCAGAGAGCCATTAAGCTGCCAGTCCATTAACTGCCACGCAGATCTAACAGCATATGGCATTCTCTCTGGAAGATGTGACAAGATGCAAATTCACACAGGGAGGGGGTCTGTGCGGGTTTGATTAGCTAGCCACACACTCATAGGCACACACACACACACACACACACACACACATTGCTGAGATGTTCATGACCTAGTATTGAAATATATGTAATTGCAGGACTAAGAGCGCCCCCCCCCCCCCGTGATGTTCAACTGCACTGTTCTATCAGGAAAAAGCTCTACAACCACCATGGTCCCTAAAGACTCTCTACTTACACTCCCCTCCTCCTCATCTTTGGTTCCCTCTCTCCCTCTCTTCTCTCCGTCCAAGTTGTAAGCTGTCCAGCGCTCAGCTGCCAAACAGGTCTGTGAAGACCAGCCAAACTAAACACAGGTAGACAGCCTAGCGTACCGACACACGCAACACGCTCCACACAGACTCCAGTAACTGTGGCGACGTGTGCCTGTCTTGGCTCAGTGATTGGTTAGACAGAGCCCCAGGGAGGCAGGTCAGCGAGTTAATGAGAGGCTCATTTACTGAAATGGTCTGTTCTTCTCTCAGTCAGTGCTGTGTGTGTGTGGAGCCATTTTAAACACCCTTTATTTGATTACTAAAGACGTTAATCCTGGGCCGGGAACACGGCAGAGTCGGAGTAGGCCCCTTCCGTCTCCCTGGAGGTAGTCCCACATAACATCAAGAAGTGGATGCATATGCCTAGTGAGAACCACAAACTCTATTTCTCTCTCTCTCTATTGCTATCTCTCTCTCTCTCTCTCTATTTCTCTCTCTCTCTCTATTTCTCTCTCTATCTCTCTCTCTCTCTCTCTCTCCATTTCTCTCTCTCTCTCTATTTCTCTCTCTATTTTTCTCTCTCTCTATAAATAAACATAAACATAGGTTGTATTTACAATGGTGGTTGTTCTTTGCAACAGGTTGCAAATATTGCTGCTGTGATGGCACACTGTTGTATTTCACCCAATAGATATGGGAGTTTATCAACATTTTGTGGGTCTGTGTAATCTGAGGGAGATACAGTTGAAGTCGGAAGTTTACATACACTTAGGTTGGAGTCATTAAAACTCGTTATTTCCCTTATAATTCACTGTATCACAATTCCAGTGGGTCAGAGGTTTACATACACTAAGTTGACTGTGCCTTTAAACCTCCCTTTGCCAAGTCTTCTCCTATAATGCCTAATGAGGTTGGAGAACACATGGCAAGGGCTCTGAGACCATTCCTCCATACAGAATCTCTCCAGATCCATCAGATTCCCAGATTCTTCAGCTCATCACACAGGTTTTCTATGGGGTTTAGGCCAGAGGACTGGGATGGCCATGGAAAAACCTTGATTCTGTGGTCAGTGAACCAATTTCGTGATGATTTTGAGGTGTGCTTTGGTTTATTGTCCTGCTAGAAGATCCAACCAAGGCCCAGTTTAAGCTTCCTAGCAGAGGCAGTCAGGTTTTGAGGTAATATCTGCTGGTACTTAATGGAGTCCATGATACCATGTATCCTAACCAGTTGTCCAGGGCCTTTGGAAGAAAAACAGCCCCACAACATCGAAGATCCACCACCATACTTCACAGTGGGGACGAGGTACTTTTCTGCAAGGTTATCTTTCTGTCTACGCCGAACCCACCTCTGGTGTTTGTTTCCAAAAGCTCTATTTTGGTCTCATCTGACCATAGAACCTGGTCCCATTGAAACTCTATATTGGTCTCATCTGACCATAGAACCTGGTCCCATTGAAACTCTATATTGGTCTCATCTGACCATAGAACCTGGTCCCATTGAAACTCTATATTGGTCTCATCTGACCATAGAACCTGGTCCCATTGAAACTCTATATTGGTCTCATCTGACCATAGAACCTGGTCCCATTGAAACTCTATATTGGCCTCATCTGATCATAGAACCTGGTCCCATTGAAACTCTATATTGGTCTCATCTGACCATAGAACATAGAACCTGGTCCCATTGAAACTCTATATTGGTCTCATCTGACCATAGAACCTGGTCCCATTGAAACTCTATATTGGTCTCATCTGACCATAGAACCTGGTCCCATTGGAACTCTATATTGGTCTCATCTGACCATAGAACCTGGTCCCATTGAAACTCTATATTGGTCTCATCTGACCATAGAACCTGGTCCCATTGAAACTCTATATTGGTCTCATCTGACCATAGAACCTGGTCCCATTGAAACTCTATATTGGTCTCGTCTGATCATAGAACCTGGTCCCATTGAAACTCTATATTGGTCTCATCTGATCATAGAACCTGGTCCCATTGAAACTCTATATTGGTCTCGTCTGATCATAGAACCTGGTCCCATTGAAACTCTATATTGGTCTCATCTGATCATAGAACCTGGTCCCATTGAAACTCTATATTGGTCTCGTCTGATCATAGAACCTGGTCCCATTGAAACTCTATATTGGTCTCGTCTGATCATAGAACCTGGTCCCATTGAAACTCTATATTGGTCTCATCTGACCATAGAACCTGGTCCCATTGAAACTCTATATTGGTCTCATCTGACCATAGAACCTGGTCCCATTGAAACTCTATATTGGTCTCATCTGACCATAGAACCCGTTCCCATTGAAACTCTATATCGGTCTCATCTGACCATAGAACCTGGTCCCATTGAAACTCTATATTGGTCTCATCTGACCATAGAACCTGGTCCCATTGAAACTCTATATTGGTCTCATCTGATCATAGAACCCGGTCCCATTGAAACTCTATATTGGTCTCATCTGACCATAGAACCTGGTCCCATTGAAACTCTATATTGGTCTCATCTGACCATAGAACCTGGTCCCATTGAAACTCTATATTGGTCTCATCTGACCATAGAACCTGGTCCCATTGAAACTCTATATTGGTCTCATCTGACCATAGAACCTGGTCCCATTGAAACTCTATATTGGTCTCATCTGATCATAGAACCCGGTCCCATTGAAACTCTATATTGGTCTCATCTGACCATAGAACCTGGTCCCATTGAAACTCTATATTGGTCTCATCTGACCATAGAACCTGGTCCCATTGAAACTCTATATTGGTCTCATCTGACCATAGAACCTGGTCCCATTGAAACTCTATATTGGTCTCATCTGACCATAGAACCTGGTCCCATTGAAACTCTATATTGGCCTCATCTGACCATAGAACCTGGTCCCATTGAAACTCTATATTGGCCTCATCTGACCATAGAACCTGGTCCCATTGAAACTCTATATTGGTCTCATCTGATCATAGAACCTGGTCCCATTGAAACTCTATATTGGCCTCATCTGACCATAGAACCTGGTCCCATTGAAACTCTATATTGGTCTCATCTGACCATAGAACCTGGTCCCATTGAAACTCTATATTGGTCTCATCTGACCATAGAACCTGGTCCCATTGAAACTCTATATTGGTCTCATCTGATCATAGAACCCGGTCCCATTGAAACTCTATATTGGTCTCATCTGATCATAGAACCCGGTCCCATTGAAACTCTATATTGGCCTCATCTGACCATAGAACCTGGTCCCATTGAAACTCTATATTGGCCTCATCTGACCATAGAACCTGGTCCCATTGAAACTCTATATTGGTCTCATCTGACCATAGAACCTGGTCCCATTGAAACTCTATATTGGTCTCATCTGACCATAGAACCTGGTCCCATTGAAACTCTATATTGGTCTCATCTGACCATAGAACCTGGTCCCATTGAAACTCTATATTGGTCTCATCTGACCATAGAACCTGGTCCCATTGAAACTCTATATTGGTCTCGTCTGATCATAGAACCTGGTCCCATTGAAACTCTATATTGGTCTCATCTGATCATAGAACCTGGTCCCATTGAAACTCTATATTGGTCTCGTCTGATCATAGAACCTGGTCCCATTGAAACTCTATATTGGTCTCATCTGATCATAGAACCTGGTCCCATTGAAACTCTATATTGGTCTCGTCTGATCATAGAACCTGGTCCCATTGAAACTCTATATTGGTCTCGTCTGATCATAGAACCTGGTCCCATTGAAACTCTATATTGGTCTCATCTGACCATAGAACCTGGTCCCATTGAAACTCTATATTGGTCTCATCTGACCATAGAACCTGGTCCCATTGAAACTCTATATTGGTCTCATCTGACCATAGAACCCGTTCCCATTGAAACTCTATATCGGTCTCATCTGACCATAGAACCTGGTCCCATTGAAACTCTATATTGGTCTCATCTGACCATAGAACCTGGTCCCATTGAAACTCTATATTGGTCTCATCTGATCATAGAACCCGGTCCCATTGAAACTCTATATTGGTCTCATCTGACCATAGAACCTGGTCCCATTGAAACTCTATATTGGTCTCATCTGACCATAGAACCTGGTCCCATTGAAACTCTATATTGGTCTCATCTGACCATAGAACCTGGTCCCATTGAAACTCTATATTGGTCTCATCTGACCATAGAACCTGGTCCCATTGAAACTCTATATTGGTCTCATCTGATCATAGAACCCGGTCCCATTGAAACTCTATATTGGTCTCATCTGACCATAGAACCTGGTCCCATTGAAACTCTATATTGGTCTCATCTGACCATAGAACCTGGTCCCATTGAAACTCTATATTGGTCTCATCTGACCATAGAACCTGGTCCCATTGAAACTCTATATTGGTCTCATCTGACCATAGAACCTGGTCCCATTGAAACTCTATATTGGCCTCATCTGACCATAGAACCTGGTCCCATTGAAACTCTATATTGGCCTCATCTGACCATAGAACCTGGTCCCATTGAAACTCTATATTGGTCTCATCTGATCATAGAACCTGGTCCCATTGAAACTCTATATTGGCCTCATCTGACCATAGAACCTGGTCCCATTGAAACTCTATATTGGTCTCATCTGACCATAGAACCTGGTCCCATTGAAACTCTATATTGGTCTCATCTGACCATAGAACCTGGTCCCATTGAAACTCTATATTGGTCTCATCTGATCATAGAACCCGGTCCCATTGAAACTCTATATTGGTCTCATCTGATCATAGAACCCGGTCCCATTGAAACTCTATATTGGCCTCATCTGACCATAGAACCTGGTCCCATTGAAACTCTATATTGGCCTCATCTGACCATAGAACCTGGTCCCATTGAAACTCTATATTGGTCTCATCTGACCATAGAACCTGGTCCCATTGAAACTCTATATTGGTCTCATCTGACCATAGAACCTGGTCCCATTGAAACTCTATATTGGCCTCATCTGACCATAGAACCTGGTCCCATTGAAACTCTATATTGGCCTCATCTGACCATAGAACCTGGTCCCATTGAAACTCTATATTGGCCTCATCTGACCATAGAACCTGGTCCCATTGAAACTCTATATTGGCCTCATCTGACCATAGAACCTGGTCCCATTGAAACTCTATATTGGTCTCATCTGATCATAGAACCCGGTCCCATTGAAACTCTATATTGGTCTCGTCTGACCATAGAAC